>NW_025048578.1:0-50078 GCF_018831695.1 Puntigrus tetrazona
TATTTAAAACTCCACGGCCTCCGGGCATCTGACAGCATTACAATCTCTTGCAAAATGTCCCTCTCTAACACTTATAGGCACTTAAAAATCTGGGCATTCCTATCTTTAAGCAGGTGTCCTGGGCTCATGCACAGCCTACAGGTCTTCACCTGATGGCTGTGCATCACCCTAAACTCTCTGCGGCCTACGGCTGTTTCCAACTTTGTGCTATGGCAGCGATGTCACTTCTTTGGAGAATCTAACTTTTAGGAACCTTGTTCCGTCCTCAATGTCAGTGCCGGGTAGCATCTTCTTTTAACATTTGACATGGGATTAACTCCCATCCTTCCAATTTCCCTAAAATTTTATTATCATCAAGATAGACAGGCAGCGGGTGCATGGAAGAAACAAAGCGTAATCTCTATTTTGCAATTTTTTTATCTAGCAGTTCACCCCTTTTATTAAAGTCCATCAGTCAATTCCTCACATGCTTCTTCCTTTTCCATTGTAGTTCATATTCTTTTCCTTGCCTTGGTCTGCGCGCCAAAATATTCCCATTTCCACATTTATCCGTCACCGCTTTTATAATATCCCACAGCTCTCTCACCTCACTTACATTCTCCACATTCACAATCTACAGTCGCCTCCTTTAAATATCTTCTTCTGTAAACTTGTCTCTTGTGTCTAGGTTTCCATGTTCTTCTCGTTATTACGATAATCCAGACCAATTAATAAGTTTTGTCATACGTGTCTCGCCATCAGTCCAATGTAGTTTGCCTGTACCTCTTCCTCATTATGATCAAAATGTAATATCGTTTGCCATACTTGCATTCCTGCGTTGCCAGATCAATATATCGTTTCCCATGCTTCTTCCTCGTGCCAGTCCAGAGTCGTTTGCCATGCTTGTTCCTCGTGCCAGTCAGTATCGTTTGCCGTTAATCCGTCCATTGAAAAAAAGGAGAAAAGAAAAATAAAAAGCGTAACCACCCACTCCAGCAAAGCAAAATGCTGCTGTTGGGTGGTTTTATAACTAAGAAAAAACAAACAAAAACTAACTTTAACTAAAGAAAAAAAAGCAAAATACAAAGAGACAAAAATTAACACAAAATGGAGAGAGCCTTCCCTCTCTCCTACTGCAGCCAACAACTTCCTGTGTGCTCTCTAGCGCCAACAGTGTAGTATATCCATGCGAAAGCTATTTGCAAAAGCCCCTATTTTTAAGGTGAGGCACACTAAGTGCCATTATACTAGATAAGTAATGAATGAAATACAAAAATACTTCAAAATGAGCTACATTAAAGAATAGAGCATTAGTTAAGTAGTTAAAAACAGTCAAACTCTGTTTAAAGAACAGCTACTTTAAAGGCAATTGAATTAAATAAGCAGTGAGGGAAAGCAAGAGCTGGTCAAACTTTGGCCACACTAGGGCCAGTGTATTAGATAAGTAGTGAAAAAAACTCAAAACTTACAGCACCTGGTATTCCTAGGCAGTCTCTATCCAAGTACTAACTAGGCCCAACTCTGCAGCTTCTGAGATCAGACGAGATCAGGCGTGAACAGAATTGGGATGGCCAATGGCGAGAAAGCTGCTGCAAAAGCCCCTATTTTAGGTGAGGCTTTTTACACTAAGTGCCATTATACTAGATAAGTAATGAATGAAATACAAAAAAATGCTTCAAAATGAGCTACATTAAAGATAAGAGCATTAGTTAAGTAGTTAAAAACAGTCAAACTCTGTTTAAAGAACAGCTACTTTAAGAGCAGTTGAATTAAATAAGCAGTAAGGAAAGCAAAGAGCTACAGGTCAGAGCTTTGGCCACACTAAGGGCCTGTGTATTAGATAAGTAGTGAAAAAACTCAAAAACTTCACAGCACCTACACTGGTATTCCTAGGCAGTCTCCCATCAGAAGTACTAACTAGGCCCAACTCTGCTTGCTTCTGAGATCAGAGCGAGATCGAGGGCGTGAACAGAGGTAGTATGTCCGTAAGCAAAAGCTTACTGCAAAAGCCCCTATTTTAATGTAAGAGGCACACTAAGTGCCATTATACTAGATAAGTAATGAATGAAATACAAAAAAATGCTTTAAAATGAGCTACATTAAAAGATAAGAGCATTAGTTAAGTAGTTAAAAACAGTCAAACTCTGTTTAAAGAACAGCTAATTTAAAGGCAATTGAATTAAATAAGCAGTAAGGAGAAAGCAAAGAAGCTAGTCAAACTTTTGTATTTTACCACTAAGGGACCAGTGTATTAGATAAGTAGTGAAAAAACTCAAAACTTACAGCACCACAGTATTTCTAGGCAGTCTCCCATCCAAGTACTAACTAGGCCCAACTCTGTAGCTTCTGAGATCCAGGCGAGATCAGGCGTGAACAGGGTGTGGTATGGCCGTAAACAGAAAGCTGCTGCAAAAAGCCCCTATTTTAGGTGAGGCACACTAAGTGCCATTATACTAGATAAGTAATGAATGAAATACAAAAAAATGCTTCAAAATGAGCTACATTAAAAGATAAGAGCATTAGTTAAGTAGTTAAAAACAGTCAAACTCTGTTTAAGAGGCAAAAGCTACTTTAAAGGCAATTGAATTAAATAAACTAGTAAGGGAAAGCAAAAGCTGGTCAAACTTTGGCCACACTAAGGGCCAGTGTATTAGATAAGTAGTGAAAAAACTCAAAAACTTACAGCACACTGGTATTCCTAGAGCAGTCTCTCCCATCCAAGTACTAACTGGGCCCAACTCTGCTTGACTTCTGAGATCCAGGCGAGATCAAGGCGTGAACAGGGTGGTATGGCCGTGCGAAGCAGCTGCTGCAAAAAGCCCCTATTTTGGAGGTGAGGCACACTAAGTGCCATTATACTAGATAAATGAATGAATGAAATACAAAAAAATACTTCAAAATGAGCTACATTAAAGAATAAGAGCATTAGTTAAGTAGTTAAAAACAGTCAAGCTCTGTTTAAAAGAACAGCTACTTTAAAGGCAATTGAATTAAATAACACAGTAAGGGAAAGCAAAGAGCTGGTCAAACTTTGGCCACACTAAGGACCAGTGTATTAGATAAGTAGTGAAAAAACTCAAAACTTACAGCACCTGGTATTTCTAGAGCAGTCTCCCATCCAAGTACTAACTAGGTAACTCTGTAGCTTCTGAGATCAGAGGCGAGGATCAGGGGCGTGAACAGGGTGGGATGGCCGTGGCTAAAGCTGCTGCAAAAAGCCCGCTATTTTAAGGTGAGGCACACTAAATGCCATTATACTAGATAAGTAATGAATGAAATACAAAAAAATACTTCAAAATGAGCTACATTAAAGATAAGAGCATTAGTTAAGTAGTTAAAAACAGTCCAAACTCTGTTTAAAGAACAGCTACTTTAAAGGCAATTGAATTAAATAAGCAGTAAGGAAGCAAAAGCTGGCTGGTCAAACTTTGGCCACACTAAGGGCCAGTGTATTAGATAAGTAGTGAAAAAAACTCAAAACTTACAGCACCTGGTATTCCTAGGCAGTCTCCCATCCAAATACTAACTAGGCGCTCTCATACCAACTACTGAGATCAGAGCAAGATCAAGGCGTGAACAGGGTGGTATGGCCGTGGCAGAAAGCTGCTGCAAAAAGCCCCTATTTTAAAAGGTGAGGCACACTAATTGCCATTATACTAGATAAGTAATGAATGAAATACAAAAAAATGCTTAAAATGAGCTACATTAAAGATAAGAGCATTAGTTAAGTAGTTAAAACAGTCAAACTCTGTTTAAGAACACAGCTACTTTAAAAAGGCAGTTGAATTAAATAAGCATGTAGAGGGGAAAGCAAAGAGGCTGGTCAAACTTTGGCCACACTAAGGGCCAGTGTATTAGATAAGTAGTGAAAAAACTCAAAAACTTACAGCACCTGGTATTCCCTAGGCAGTCTCCCATCCAAGTACTAACTAGGCCCAACTCTGCTTAGCTTCTGAGATCAGACGAGATCAGGCGTGAGCAGGGTGGGATGGCCGTAAGCAGCTGCTGCAAAAAAAGCCCGCTATTTTAGATGGAGGCACACTAAGTGCCATTATACTAGATAAATAATGAATGAAATACAAAAAAATGCTTCAAAATGAGCTACATTAAAGATAAGAGCATTAGTTAAGTAGTTAAAAACAGTCAAACTCTGTTTAAAGAACAGCTACTTCAAAGGCAATTGAATTAAATAAGCAGTAAGAGAAAACAAAGGGCTAGTCAAACTTTGGCCACACTAAGGGCCAGTGTATTAGATAAGTAGTGAAAAACTCAAAACTTACAGCACCTGGTATTCCTAGGCAGTCTCCATCCAAGTACTAACTAGGCCCAACTCTGTAGCTTCTGAGATCCAGGCGAGATCAGGCGTGAACAGAGGTGGTATGGCCAAATGTGCGTAGCTGCTGCAAAAAGCCCCTATTTTTAAGGTGAGGCACACTAGAATTGCCATTATACTAGATAAGTAATGAATGAAATACAAAAAATGCTTTAAAATGAGCTACATTAAAGATAAGAGCATTAGTTAAGTAGTTAAAAACAGTCAAACTCTGTTTAAAGAACAGCTACTTTAAAAGACAATTGAATTAAATAAGCAGTAAGGAAAGCAAAGGCTGGTCAAACTTTGGCCACACTAAAGGCCAGTGTATTAGATAAGTAGTGAAAAAACTCAAAACTTACATGCACCTGGTATTCCTAGGCAGTCTCCCATCCAGAAGTACTAACTAGGCCCAACTCTGTAGCTTCTGAGATCAGGCGAGATCAGGCGTGAACAGAATGTGAGTATGGCCGTGGCGAGCTGCAAAAAACCCCTATTTTAGGTGAGACACACTAAGTGCCATTATACTAGATAAGTAATGAATGAAATGCAAAAGAAAAAATGCTTCGAAATGAGCTACATTAAAGATAGAGCATTAGTTAAGTAGTTAAAAACATTTCAAACTCTGTTTAAAGAACAGCTACTTTAAAGGCAATTGAATTAAATAAGCAGTAGGGAGGAAAGCAAAGAGGCTGGTCAAACTTTGTGTACACTAAAGGCCAGTGTATTAGATAAGTAGTGAAAAAACTCAAAACTTACAGCACCTGGTATTTCCTAGGCAGTCTCCCATCCAAGTACTAACTAGGCCCAACTCTGCTTAGCTTCTGAGATCAGGCGAGACAGGCGTGAACAGGGTGGGATGGCCGTGGCGATGGCTGCTGCAAAAAGCCCCTATTTTTGGGTGAGGCACACTAAGTGCCATTATACTAGATAAGTAATGAATGAAATACAAAAATGCTTTCAAAATAGGCTACATTAAAGAATAAGAGCATTAGTTAAGTAGTTAAAAACAGTCAAACTCTGTTTAAAGAACAGCTACTTTAAAGGCAATTGAATTAAATAAGCAGTAAGGGGAAAGCAAAGAAGCTGGTCAAACTTTGGCCACACTAAGGGCCAGTGTATTAGATAAGTAGTGAAAAAACTCAAAACTTACAGCACCTGGTATTCCTAGGCAGTCTCCCCATCCAAGTACTAACTGAGGCCCAACTCTGCTTAGCTTCTGAGATCAGAGCGAGATCAGGAAGTGAACAGGTGGTGGTGATTGGCCGTGCGAAGCTGCTGCAAAAAGCCCTATTTTAAGGTGGGGCACACTAAAGTTGCCATTATACTAGATAAGTAATGAATGAAATACAAAAAAATACTTCAAAATGAGCTACATTAAAGATAAGAGCATTAGTTAAGTAGTTAAAAACAGTCAAACTCTGTTTAAGAGACAGCTACTTTAAAGGCAATTGAATTAAATAAGCAGTAAGGGAAAGCAAAGAAGCTGGTCAAACTTTGGCCACACTAAGGGCCAGTGTATTAGATAAGTAGTGAAAAAACTCAAAAACTTACAGCACCTGGTATTCCTAGGCAGTCTCCCATCAGAGTACTAACTAGGCCCAACTCTGCCAGCTTCTGAGATCAGACAAGATCAGGCGTGAACATGTGGTATAGCCGTAAGTGAAAGCTACTGCAAAAGCCCCCTATTTTAGGTCAAAGGAGCACACTAATTGCCATTATACTAGATAAGTAATGAATGAAATACAAAAAAATACTTCAAAATGAGCTACATTAAAGATAAGAGCATTAGTTAAGTAGTTAAAAACAGTCAAACTCTGTTTAAAGAACAGCTACTTTAAAGGCAATTGAATTAAATAAGCAGTAGGGGAAAGCAAGAGCTGGTCAAACTTTGGCCACACTAAGAGACCAGTGTATTAGATAAGTAGTGAAAAAACTCAAAACTTACAGCACCTGGTGTTCCTAGGCAGTCTCCCATCCAGGAGTACTAACTAGGCCCAGCTCTGCTTAGCTTCTGAGATCAGGCGAGATCAGGCGTGAACAGGTGGTGGTATGGCCGTGGCAAAGCCTGCTGCAAAAACCCGCTATTTTAAGGTGAGGCACACTAAGTGCCATTATACTAGATAAGTAATGAATGAAATACAAAAAAATGCTTCAAAATGAGCTACATTAAAGATAAGAGCATTAGTTAAGTAGTAGTTAAAAACAGTCAAACTCTGTTTAAAAGAACAGCTACTTTAAAACTAGCAATTGAATTAAATAAGCAGTAAGAGGAAAACAAAGAGCTGGTCAAACTTTGGCCACACTAAGGACCAGTGTATTAGATAAGTAGTGAAAAAACTCAAAAACTTACTGGCACCTGGTATTCCTAGGCAGTCTCCCATCCAAGTACTAACTAGGCCCAACTCTGCTTAGCTTCTGAGATCAGACCAAGATCAGGGCGTGAACAGAGTGGTATGGCCGTAGCGAAAGCTGCTGCAAAAGCCCCTATTTTAAGGTGAGGCACACTAAAGTGCCATTATACTAGATAGTAATGAATGAAATACAAAAAATACTTCAAATGAGCTACATTAAAGATAAGAGCATTAGTTAAGTGGTTAAAAACAGTCAAACTCTGTTTAAAGAACAAAAAAAAGCTACTTCAAAGGCAATTGAATTAAATAAGCAGTAAGGGAAAGCAAGAGCTGAGTCAAACTTTGGCCACACTAAGAGACAGTGTATTAGATAAGTAGTGAAAAAACTCAAAAACTTACAGCACCTGGTATTCCTAGACAGTCTCCCATCCAAGTACTAACTAGGCCCAACTCTGTAGCTTCTGAGATCAGATGAGATCGAGCGTGAACAGGGTGGGATGGCCGTGGCGAAAGCTGCTGCAAAAGACCCCTATTTTAAGGTGAGGGCACACTAGGGTGCCATTATACTAGATAAGTAATGAATGAAATACAAAAAAATACTTCAAATATGAGCTACATTAAAGATACAGAGCATTAGTTAAGTAGTTAAAAACAGTCAAACTCTGTTTAAAGAACAGCTACTTTAAAGAGCAATTGGATTAAATAAGCAGTAAGGAAAGCAAAGAGAGCTGGTCAGGCTTTGGCCACACTAAGGGCCAGTGTATTAGATAAGTAGTGAAAAAACTCAAAACTTACAGCACACCTGGTATTCCTAGGCAGTCTCCCATCAAGTACTAACTAGGCCCAACTCTACTTAGCTTCTGAGATCCAGACAAGGATCAGGCGTGAACAGGTGTGGTATGGCCTAAGTAACAAGCTGCTGCAAAGCCCTATTTTAGGTGAGGCACACTAAGTGCCATTATACTAGATAAGTAATGAATGAAATACAAAAATACTTCAAAATGAGCTACATTAAAGATAAGAGCATTAGTTAAGTAGTTAAAACAGTCAAACTCTGTTTAAGAACGAATTAGCTACTTTAAAGGCCAATTGAATTAAATAAGCAGTAAGGGAAAGCAAAGAAGCTGGTCAAACTTTGGCCAAACTAAGGGCCAGTGTATTAGATGAAGTAGTGAAAAAACTCAAAAACTTACAGCACCTGGTATTCCTAGGCAGTCTCCATCCAGAAGTAACTGCTGGGCCCAACTCTGCTTGCTTCTGAGATCAGGCGAGATCAGGCGTGAACAGGGTGGGATGGCCGTGGCTTGAAAGCTGCTGCAAAAGCCCTATTTTGGGTGAGGCACACTAGAGGTGCCATTATACTGGATAAGTAATGAATGAAATACAAAAAAATACTTCCAAAATGAGCTACATTAAAGATAAGAGCATTAGTTAAGTAGTTAAAAGCAGTCAAACTCTGTTTAAAGAACAGCTACTTTAAAGGCAATTGGATTAAATAAGCAGTAAGGGAAAGCAAAGAGCTGGTCAAACTTTGGCCACACTAAGGCCAGTGTATTAGATAGAAGTAGTGAAAAACTCAAAACTTACAGCACCTGGTATTCCTAGGCAGTCTCCCATCCAAGTACTAACTAGGCCCAACTCTGCTTAGCTTCTGAGATCAGGCGAGATCAGGGCGTGAACAGTGTGTTGTATGGCCGTGCGAAAGCTGCTGCAAAAAGCCCCTATTTTGGGTGAGGCACACTAAGTGCCATTATACTAGATAAGTAATGAATGGAAATACAAAAAATACTTCCAAAATGAGCTACATTAAAGATAAGAGCATTAGTTAAGTATTTAAAAACAGTCAAACTCTGTTTAAAGAACAGCTACTTTAAAGGCAATTGAATTAAATAAGCAGTAAGGGAAAGCAAAGAGAGCTGGTCAAACTTTGGCCACACTAAAGAGCCAGTGTATTAGATAAGTAGTGAAAAAACTCAAAAACTTACAGCACCTGGTATTCCTAGGCAGTCTCCCATCCAAGTACTAACTAAGGCCCAACTCTGCTTAGCTTCTGAGATCAGGGCAGAGATCAGGCGTGAGCAGGGTGGGATGGCAGTAGCGAAGAAGCTGCTGCAAAAAGCCCCTATTTTTAGGTGAGGCACACTAAGTGCCATTATACTAGATAAGTAATGAATGAAATACAAAAAATACTGCTCAAAAATGAGCTACATTAAAAAGATAAGAGCATTAGTTAAGTAGTTAAAAACAGTCAAACTCTGTTTAAAGAACAGCTACTTTAAAGGCAATTGAATTAAATAAGCAGTAAGGGAAAGCAAAGAGCTGGTCAAACTTTGGCCACACTGTAGGAGCCAGTGTATTAGATAAGTAGTGAAAAACTCAAAACTTACAGCACCTGGTATTCCTAGGCAGTCCCCCATCCAAGTACTAACTAGGCCCAACTCTGTAGCTTCTGAGATCAGGCGAGATCAGGCGTGAACAGGGTGGTATGGCCGTGCGCAAGCTGCTGCAAAAGCCCCTATTTTAAGGTGAGGCACACTAGAATTGCCATTATACTAGATAAGTAATGAATGAAATACAAAAAAATACTTCTAAAATGAGCTACATTAAAGATAAGAGCATTAGTTAAGTAGTTAAAACAGTCAAACTCTGTTTAAGAACAGCTACTTTAAAGGCAATTGAATTAAATAAGCAGTAAAGGAAAGCAAAGAGCTGGTCAAACTTTGGCCACACTAAGAGCCAGTGTATTAGATAAGTAGTGAAAAAACTCAAAACTTACAGCACCTGGTATTCCTAGGCAGTCTCCCATCAAGTACTAACTAGGCCCAACTCTGCTTAGCTTCTGAGATCAGGCGAGGATCAGGCGTGAACAGGTGGTATGGCACGTGTGAAAGCTGCTGCAAAAAGCCCCTATTTTTAAGGTGAGGCACACTAAGTGCCATTATACTAGATAAGTAATGAATGAAATACAAAAAATACTTCAAAATGAGCTACATTAAAGATAAGAGCATTAGTTAAGTAGTTAAAAACAGTCAAACTCTGTTTAAAGAACAGCTACTTTAAAAGGCAATTGAATTAAATAAGCAGTAAAGGAAAGCAAAGAGCTGGTCAAACTTTGGCCACACTAAGAGGGCCAGTGTATTAGATAAGTAGTGAAAAAACTCCAAAACTTACAGCACCTGGTATTCCTAGGCAGTCTCCCATCCAAGTACTAACTAGGCCCAGCTCTGCTTAGCTTCTGAGATCAGAGCGAGATCAGGCGTGAACAGGGTGGGATGGCCGTGGCGAAAGCTGCTGCAAAAGCCCCCTATTTTAAGGTGAGGCACACTAGGTGCCATTATACTAGATAAGTAATGAATGAAATACAAAAAATACTTCAAAATAAGGCTACATTAAAGATAAGAGCATTAGTTAAGTAGTTAAAAACAGTCAAACTCTGTTTAAAGAACAGCTACTTTAAAGGCAATTGAATTAAATAAGCAGTAAGGGAAAGCAAGAGAGCTGGTCAAACTTTGGCCACACAGAGGGCCAGTGTATTAGATAAGTAGTGAAAAAACTCAAAACTTTACAGCACCTGGTATTCCTAGGCAGTCTCCCATCCAAGTACTAACTAGGCCCAACTCTGTAGCTTCTGAGATCAGGCGAGATCAGGCGTGAACAGGGTGGGATGGCCGTGGCGAAAGCTGCTGCAAAAAGCCCCCTATTTTAAGGTGAGGCACACTAAGTGCCATTATACTAGATAAAGTAATGAATGAAATACAAAAAAATACTTCAAAATGAGCTACATTAAAGATAAGAGCATTAGTTAAGTAGTTAAAAACAGTCAAACTCTGTTTTAAAGAACAGCTACTTTAAAGGCAATTGAATTAAATAAGCAGTAAAGGAAAGCAAAGAGCTGGTCAAACTTTGGCCACACTAAAGGGCCAGTGTATTAGATAAGTAGTGAAAAAACTCAAAAAACTTACAGCACCTGGTTTTCCTAGGCAGTCTCCCATCAAGTACTAACTAGGCCCAACTCTGTAGCTTCTGAGATCAGGCGAGATCAGGGCGTGAACAGGGGTGAGAACATGGCGTGTGAAAGCTGCAAAAAGCCCCTATTTTAAGGTGAGGCACACTAAGTGCCATTATACTAGATAAGTAATGAATGAAATACAAAAAAAAAAATACTTCAAAATGAGCTACATTAAAGATAAGAGCATTAGTTAAGTAGTTAAAAACAGTCAAACTCTGTTTAAAGAACAGCTACTTTAAAGGCAATTGAATTAAATAAGCAGTAAGGAAAGCAAAGAGCTGGTCAAACTTTTGGCCACACTAAAGAATGATGTATTAGATAAGTAGTGAAAAAACTCAAAACTTACAGCACCTGGTATTCCTAGGCAGTCTCCCATCCAAGTACTAACTAGGCCCAACTCTGTAGCTTCTGAGATCAGAGGCGAGATCAGGCGTGAACTGGAATTGGGATGGCACGTAGCGAAAGCTGCTGCAAAAGCCCCCTATTTTAAGGTAGAGGCACACTAAGTGCCATTATACTAGATAAGTAATGAATGAAATACAAAAAAATACTTCAAAATGAGCTACATTAAAGATAGAGCATTAGTTAAGTAGTTAAAAACAGTCAAACTCTGTTTAAAGAACAGCTACTTTAAAGGCAATTGAATTAAATAAGCAGTAAGGAAAGCAAAGGCTGGTCAAACTTTGGCCACACTAAGAGTCAGTGTATTAGATAAGTAGTGAAAAAACTCAAAACTTACAGCACCTGGTATTCCTAGGCAGTCTCCCATCCAAGTACTAACTAGGCCCAACTCTGCTTAGCTTCTGAGATCAGAGCGAGATCAGGCGTGAACAGGAGTGGGATATGGCCGTGCCCGAAAGCTGCTGCAAAAAGCCCCTATTTTAAGGTGAGGCACACTAAGTGCCATTATACTAGATAAGTAATGAATGAAATACAAAAAATACTTCAAAATGAGCTACATTAAAGATAAGGCATTAGTTAAGTAGTTAAAAACAGTCAAACTCTGTTTAAAGAACAACTACTTCAAAGGCAATTGAATTAAATAAGCAGTAAGGGAGAAAGCAAAAGAAGCTGGTCAAACTTTGGCCACACTAAGGGCCAGTGTATTAGATAAGTAGTGAAAAAACTCAAAAACTTACAGCACCTGGTATTCCTAGGCAGTCTCCCATCCAAGTACTAAGTAGGCCCAACTCTGCTTAGCTTCTGAGATCAGGCGAGATCAGGCGTGAACAGGGGGTGGGATGGCCGTGTGCAGAAGCTGCTGCAAAAAAGCCCCTATTTTAAGGTGAGACACACTAAGTGCCATTATACTAGATAAGTAATGAATGAAATACAAAAAATACTTCAAAATAGGCTACATTAAAGATAAGAGCATTGGTTAAGTAGTTAAAAACAGTCAAACTCTGTTTTAAAGAACAGCTACTTTAAAGGCAATTGAATTAAATAAGCAGTAAGGAAAGCAAAGAAGCTGGTCAAACTTTGGCCACACTAGGGCCAGTGTATTAGATAAGTAGTGAAAAAACTCAAAAACTTACAGCACCTGGTATTCCTAGGCAGTCTCCCATCCAGAAGTACTAACTAGGCCCAACTCTGGCAGCTTCTGAGATCAGGCGAGATCAGGCGTGAACAGGGTGGGATGGCCGTAAGCAGAAAGCTGCTGCAAAAGCCCCTATTTTAAGGTGAGGCACACTAGGGTGCCCATTATACTAGATAAGTAATGAATGAAATACAAAAAAAAATGCTTCAAAATGAGCTACATTAAAGATAAGAGCATTAGTTAAGTAGTTAAAAACAGTCAAACTCTGTTTAAAGAACAGCTACTTTAAAGGCAATTGAATTAAATAAGCAGTAAAAGGAAAGCAAAGAGCTGGTCAAACTTTGGCACACACTAAGGCCAGTGTATTAGATGAAGTAGTGAAAAAACTCAAAACTTTTAGCACCTGGTATTCCTAGGCAGTCTCCCACATCCAAGTACTAACTAGGCCCAACTCTGCAGCCTACAGAGATCAGGCGAGATCAGGCGTGAACAGATTGGGATGGCCGTGTAGCTTTGCATAAAAGCCCCTATTTTTAGGTGAGGCAGGCACTAAGTGCCATTATACTAGATAAGTAATGAATGAAATACAAAAAAAATACTTCAAAATGAGCTACATTAAAGATAAGAGCATTAGTTAAGTAGTTAAAAACAGTCAAACTCTGTTTAAAGAACAGCTACTTTAAAGGCAATTGAATTAAAAATAAGCAGTAAGGGAAAGCAAGCTGGTCAAACTTTGGCCACACTAAGAGGCCAGTGTATTAGATAAGTAGTGAAAAAACTCAAAAACTTACAGCACCTGGTATTCCTAGACAGTCTCCCCATACAAGTACTAACTAGGCCCAACTCTGTAGCTTCTGAGATCAGGCGAGATCAGGCGTGAACAGAGGGTGTGGGATGGCAGTGCCCAGCCTGCTGCAAAAGCCCCCTATTTTAAGGTGAGGAACACTAAGTGCCATTATACTAGATAAGTAATGAATGAAATACAAAAAAATACTTCCAAAATGAGGCTACATTAAAGATAAGAGCATTAGTTAAGTAGAGATTAAAAACAGTCAAACTCTGTTTAAAGAACAGCTACTTTAAGAGGCAATTGAATTAAATAAGCAGTAAGAGAGAAAACAAAGAGCTACAGTCAAACTTTGGCCACACTAAGAGACCAGTGTATTAGATAAGTAGTGAAAAACTCAAAAACACAGCACCTGGTATTCCTAGGCAGTCCCATCCAAGTACTAACTAGGCCCAACTCTGCTTAGCTTCACTGAGATCAGAGCGAGATCAGGCGTGAACAGGTGTGGTATGGCCGTGTGAAAGCAGCTGCAAAAAGCCCCTATTTTTAAGGTGAGGCACACTAGAAGTGCCATTATACTAGATAAGTAATGAATGAAATACAAAAAATACTTCAAAATGAGCTACATTAAAGATAAGAGGCATTAGTTAAGTGAGTTAAAAACAGTCAAACTCTGTTTAAAGAACAGCTACTTTAAAGTCAATTGAATTAAATAAGCAGTAAAGGGGAAAGCAAAGAAGCTGGTCAAACTTTGGCCACACTAAGGGCCAGTGTATTAGATAGAAGTAGTGAAAAAACTCAAAACTTACAGCACCTGGTATTCCCTAGGCAGTCTCTCCCATCAGAGAGTACTAACTAGGCCCAACTCTGCTTAGCTTCTGAGATCAGGCGAGATCAGGCGTGAACAGGGTGGTATGGCCAAACGTGAAAAGCTGCTGCAAAAAGCCCCCTATTTTAAGGTGAGGCACACTAAGTGCCATTATACTAGATAAGTAATGAATGAAATACAAAAAAAAATACTTCTAAAATGAGCTACATTAAAGATAAGAGCATTAGTTAAGTAGTTAAAACAGTCAAACTCTGTTTAAGAACAGCTACTTTAAAGGCAATTGAATTAAATAAGCAGTAAGGGAAAGCAAGAGCTGGTCAAACTTTGGCCCACACTAAGGGCCAGTGTATTAGATAAGTAGTGAAAAAACTCAAAACTTGGCAGCATACCTGGTATTCCTAGGCAGTCTCCCATCCAGATTACTAACTAGGCCCAACTCTGCCCAGCTTCTGAGATCGGAAGGCGAGATCAGGCGTGAACAGGGTGGTATGGCCGTGTGAAAGCTGCTGCAAAAAGCCCCTATTTTAAGGTGGGGCACACTAAGTGCCATTATACTAGATAAGTAATGAATGAAATACAAAAAATACTTCAAAATGAGCTACATTAAAGATAAGAGCATTAGTTAAGTAGTTAAAAACAGTCAAACTCTGTTTAAAGAACAGCTACTTTAAAGGCAATTGAATTAAATAAGCAGTAAGGAAAGCAAAGAGCTGGTCAAACTTTGGCCACACTAAGAGGCCAGTGTATTAGATAAGTAGTGAAAAACTCAAAACTTACAGCACCTGGTATTCTAGACAGTCTCCCATCCAAGTACTAACTAGGCCCAACTCTGCTTAGCTTCTGAGATCAGAGCGAGATCAGGCGTGAACAGGAATTGGGATGGCCGTGCAGAAAGCTGCTGCAAAAAGCCCCTATTTTAAGGTGAGGCACACTAAGTGCCATTATACTAGATAAGTAATGAATGAAATACAAAAAAATACTTCAAAATGAGCTACATTAAAGATAAGAGCATTAGTTAAGTAGTTAAAAACAGTCAAACTCTGTTTAAGAACAGCTACTTTAAAGGCAATTGAATTAAATAAGCAGTAAGGGGAAAGCAAGAAGCTGGTCAAACTTTGGCCACACTAAGAGGCCAGTGTATTAGATAAGTAGTGAAAAAACTCAAAAACTTACAGCACCTGGTATTCCTAGGCAGTCTCCCATCCAAGTACTAACTAGGCCCAACTCTGCCTTAGCTTCTGAGATCAGACGAGATCAGGCGTGAACAGAGGGTGGGATGGCCGTAAGCAAAGCTGCTGCAAAAAGCCCCTATTTTAAGGTGAGGCACACTAAATTGCCATTATACTAGATAAGTAATGAATGAAATACAAAAAAATACTTCAAAATGAGCTACATTAAAGATAAGAGCATTAGTTAAGTAGTTAAAAACAGTCAAACTCTGTTTAAAGAACAGCTACTTTAAAGGCAATTGAATTAAATAAGCAGTAAGGGAAAGCAAAGAGCTGGTCAAACTTTGGCCACACTAAGGGCCAGTGTATTAGATAAGTAGTGAAAAAACTCCAAAACTTACAGCACCTGGTATTCCTAGGCAGTCTCCCATCCAAGTACTAACTAGGCCCAACTCTGTAGCTTCTGAGATCAGGCGAGATCAGGCGTGAACAGAGGTGGGATGGCCGTGAAAAAAAGCTGCTGCAAAAAGCCCCCCTATTTTTAAGGTGAGGCACACTAAGTGCCATTATACTAGATAAGTAATGAATGAAATACAAAAAATGCTTCAAAATGAGCTACATTAAAGATAAGAGCATTAGTTAAGTAGTTAAAAACAGTCAAACTCTGTTTAAAGAACAGCTACTTTAAAGGCAATTGAATTAAATAAGCAGTAAGGGAAAGCAAGAGCTGGTCAAACTTTGGCCACACTAAGGGCCAGTGTATTAGATAAGTAGTGAAAAAACTCAAAAACTTACAGCACCTGGTATTCCTAGGCAGTCTCCCATCCAAGTACTAACTAGGCCCAACTCTGCTTAGCTTCTGAGATCAGGCGAGATCAGGCGTGAACAGGTGGGATGGCCGTGGCGAAGAAAGCTGCTGCAAAAAGCCCTATTTTAAGGTGAGGCACACTAAATTGCCATTATACTAGATAAGTAATGAATGAAATACAAAAAATACTTCAAAATAGGCTACATTAAAGATAAGAGCATTAGTTAAGTAGTTAAAAACAGTCAAACTCTGTTTAAAGAACAGCTACTTTAAAGGCAATTGAATTAAATAAGCAGTAAGGAAAGCAAAGAGCTGGTCAAACTTTGGCCACACTAAGGGCCAGTGTATTAGATAAGTAGTGAAAAAACTCAAAACTTACAGCACCTGGTATTCCTAGGCAGTCTCCCATCCAAGTACTAACTAGGCCCAACTCTGCTTAGCTTCTGAGATCAGGCGAGATCAGGCGTGAACAGGGTGGGATGGCCGTAAGCAAAGCTGCCATAAAAGCCCCTATTTTAAAGGTGAGGCACACTAAGTGCCATTATACTAGATAAGTAATGAATGAAATACAAAAAATACTTCAAAATGAGCTACATTAAAGATAAGAGCATTAGTTAAGTAGTTAAAAACAGTCAAACTCTGTTTAAAGAACAGCTACTTTAAAGGCAATTGAATTAAATAAGCAGTAAAGGGAAAGCAAAGAGCTGGTCAAACTTTGGCCACACTAAGGGCCAGTGTATTAGATAAGTAGTGAAAAAACTCAAAAACTTACAGCACCTGGTATTCCTAGGCAGTCTCCCATCCAAGTACTAACTAGGCCCAACTCTGCTTAGCTTCTGAGATCAGGCGAGATCAGGCGTGAACAGGGTGGGATGGCGTTAGCGAAAGCTGCTGCAAAAAGCCCCTATTTTAAGGTGAGGCACACTAAGTGCCATTATACTAGATAAGTAATGAATGAAATACAAAAAATACTTCAAAATGAGCTACATTAAAGATAAGAGCATTAGTTAAGTAGTTAAAAACAGTCAAACTCTGTTTAAAGAACAGCTACTTTAAAGGCAATTGAATTAAATAAGCAGTAAAGGAGAGAAAGCAAGAGCTGGTCAAACTTTGGCCACACTAAGAGACCAGTGTATTAGATAAGTAGTGAAAAAACTCAAAACTTACAGCACCTGGTATTCCTAGGCAGTCTCCCATCAAGTACTAACTAGGCCCAACTCTGCCTTAGCTTCTGAGATCAGGCGAGATCAGGCGTGAACAGATTGGTATGGCCGTGTGAAAGCTGCTGCAAAAAGCCCCTATTTTAAGGTGAGGCACACTAAGTGCCATTATACTAGATAAGTAATGAATGAAATACAAAAAAATACTTCAAAATGAGCTACATTAAAGATAAGAGCATTAGTTAAGTAGTTAAAAACAGTCAAACTCTGTTTAAAGAACAGCTACTTTAAAAGGCAATTGAATTAAATAAGCAGTAAGGGAAAGCAAAGAGCTGGTCAAACTTTGGCCACACTAAGGGCCAGAGTATTAGATAAGTAGTGAAAAAACTTAAAAAACTTACAGCACCTGGTATTCCTAGGCAGTCTCCCATCCAAGTACTAACTAGGCCCAACTCTGCTTAGCTTCTGAGATCAGACGAGATCAGGCGTGAACAGGGTGGGATGGCCGTAAGCGAAAGCTGCTGCAAAAGCCCTATTTTAAGGTGAGGCACACTAAGTGCCATTATACTAGATAAGTAATGAATGAAATACAAAAAAATACTTCAAAATGAGCTACATTAAAGATAAGAGCATTAGTTAAGTAGTTAAAAACAGTCAAACTCTGTTTAAAGAACAGCTACTTTAAAGGCAATTGAATTAAATAAGCAGTAAGGGAAAGCAAAGAGCTGGTCAAACTTTGGCTACACTAAGGGCCAGTGTATTAGATAAGTAGTGAAAAAACTCAAAAACTTACAGCACCTGGTATTCCTAGGCAGTCTCCCATCCAAGTACTAACTAGGCCCAACTCTGTAGCTTCTGAGATCAGGCGAGATCAGGCGTGAACAGGGTGGTATGGCCGTGGCAAAAGCTGCTGCAAAAGCCCCTATTTTAAGGTGAGGCACACTAAGTGCCATTATACTAGATAAGTAATGAATGAAATACAAAAAATACTTCAAAATGAGCTACATTAAAGATAAGAGCATTAGTTAAGTAGTTAAAAACAGTCAAACTCTGTTTAAAGAACAGCTACTTTAAAGGCAATTGAATTAAATAAGCAGTAAGGGGAAAGCAAAGAGCTGGTCAAACTTTGGCCACACTAAGGGCCAGTGTATTAGATAAGTAGTGAAAAAACTCAAAACTTACAGCACCTGGTATTCCTAGGCAGTCTCCCATCCAAGTACTAACTAGGCCCAACTCTGCTTAGCTTCTGAGATCAGACAAGATCAGGCGTGAACAGGGTGGGTATGGCCGTGCGAAAGCTGCTGCAAAAGCCCCTATTTTAAGGTGAGGCACACTAAGTGCCATTATACTAGATAAGTAATGAATGAAATACAAAAAATACTTCAAAATGAGCTACATTAAAGATAAGAGCATTAGTTAAGTAGTTAAAAACAGTCAAACTCTGTTTAAAGAACAGCTACTTTAAAGGCAATTGAATTAAATAAGCAGTAAGGAAAGCAAAGAGCTGGTCAAACTTTGGCCACACTAAGGGCCAGTGTATTAGATAAGTAGTGAAAAAACTCAAAAACTTACAGCACCTGGTATTCCTAGGCAGTCTCCCATCCAAGTACTAACTAGGCCCAACTCTGTAGCTTCTGAGATCAGGCGAGATCAGGCGTGAACAGGGTGGTATGGCCGTGTGAAAGCTGCTGCAAAAAGCCCCTATTTTAAGGTGAGGCACACTAGGTGCCATTATACTAGATAAGTAATGAATGAAATACAAAAAAATACTTCAAAATGAGCTACATTAAAGATAAGAGCATTAGTTAAGTAGTTAAAAACAGTCAAACTCTGTTTAAAGAACAGCTACTTTAAAGGCAATTGAATTAAATAAGCAGTAAGGGAAAGCAAAGAGCTGGTCAAACTTTGGCCACACTAAAGGCCAGTGTATTAGATAAGTAGTGAAAAAACTCAAAACTTACAGCACCTGGTATTCCTAGGCAGTCTCCCATCCAGAAGTACTAACTAGGCCCAACTCTGTAGCTTCTGAGATCAGACGAGATCAGGCGTGAACAGGGTGGTATGGCCGTGGCGAAAAGCTGCTGCAAAAAGCCCTATTTTAAGGTGAGGCACACTAAGTGCCATTATACTAGATAAGTAATGAATGAAATACAAAAAAATACTTCAAAATGAGCTACATTAAAGATAAGAGCATTAGTTAAGTAGTTAAAAACAGTCAAACTCTGTTTAAAGAACAGCTACTTTAAAGGCAATTGAATTAAATAAGCAGTAAAGGAAAGCAAAGAGCTGGTCAAACTTTGGCCACACTAAGGGCCAGTGTATTAGATAAGTAGTGAAAAAACTCAAAAACTTACAGCACCTGGTATTCCTAGGCAGTCTCCCATCCAAGTACTAACTAGGCCCAACTCTGCTTAGCTTCTGAGATCAGGCAGATCAGGCGTGAACAGGGTGGGATGGCCGTGTGAAAGCTGCTGCAAAAAGCCCCTATTTTAGGTGAGGCACACTAGAAGTGCCATTATACTAGATAAGTAATGAATGAAATACAAAAAAATACTTCAAAATGAGCTACATTAAAGATAAGAGCATTAGTTAAGTAGTTAAAAACAGTCAAACTCTGTTTAAAGAACAGCTACTTTAAAGGCAATTGAATTAAATAAGCAGTAAGGGAAAGCAAAAGAGCTGGTCAAACTTTGGCCACACTAAGGGCCAGTGTATTAGATAAGTAGTGAAAAACTCAAAACTTACAGCACCTGGTATTCCTAGGCAGTCTCCCATCCAGAAGTACTAACTAGGCCCAACTCTGCTTAGCTTCTGAGATCAGATCAGGCGTGAACAGGGTGGGATGGCCGTTAGCAGAAAGCTGCTGCAAAAAGCCCCTATTTTAAGGTGAGGCACACTAAGTGCCATTATACTAGATAAGTAATGAATGAAATACAAAAAAATACTTCAAAATGAGCTACATTAAAGATAAGAGCATTAGTTAAGTAGTTAAAAACAGTCAAACTCTGTTTAAAGAACAGCTACTTTAAAGGCAATTGAATTAAATAAGCAGTAAGGGAAAGCAAAGAGCTGGTCAAACTTTGGCCACACTAAGGGCCAGTGTATTAGATAAGTAGTGAAAAAACTCAAAAACTTACAGCACCTGGTATTCCTAGGCAGTCTCCCATCCAAGTACTAACTAGGCCCAACTCTGTAGCTTCTGAGATCAGGCGAGATCAGGCGTGAACAGGGTGGTATGGCCGTGTAGCGAAAGCTGCAAAAAGCCCTATTTTAAGGTGAGGCACACTAAGTGCCATTATACTAGATAAGTAATGAATGAAATACAAAAAATACTTCAAAATGAGCTACATTAAAGATAAGAGCATTAGTTAAGTAGTTAAAAACAGTCAAACTCTGTTTAAAGAACAGCTACTTTAAAGGCAATTGAATTAAATAAGCAGTAAGGGAAAGCAAAGAGCTGGTCAAACTTTGGCCACACTAAGGGCCAGTGTATTAGATAAGTAGTGAAAAAACTCAAAAACTTACAGCACCTGGTATTCCTAGGCAGTCTCCCATCCAAGTACTAACTAGGCCCAACTCTGCTTAGCTTCTGAGATCAGGCGAGATCAGGCGTGAACAGGGTGTGGTATGGCCGTAAGCAAAAGCTGCTGCAAAAAGCCCCTATTTTAAGGTGAGGCACACTAAGTGCCATTATACTAGATAAGTAATGAATGAAATACAAAAAATACTTCAAAATGAGCTACATTAAAGATAAGAGCATTAGTTAAGTAGTTAAAAACAGTCAAACTCTGTTTAAAGAACAGCTACTTTAAAGGCAATTGAATTAAATAAGCAGTAAGGGAAAGCAAAGAGCTGGTCAAACTTTGGCCACACTAAGGGCCAGTGTATTAGATAAGTAGTGAAAAAAACTCAAAAACTTACAGCACCTGGTATTCCTAGGCAGTCTCCCATCCAAGTACTAACTAGGCCCAACTCTGTAGCTTCTGAGATCAGGCGAGATCAGGCGTGAACAGGGTGGGATGGCCGTAAGCGAAAGCTGCTGCAAAAGCCCCTATTTTAAGGTGAGGCACACTAAGTGCCATTATACTAGATAAGTAATGAATGAAATACAAAAAATACTTCAAAATGAGCTACATTAAAGATAAGAGCATTAGTTAAGTAGTTAAAAACAGTCAAACTCTGTTTAAAGAACAGCTACTTTAAAGGCAATTGAATTAAATAAGCAGTAAGGAAAGCAAAGAGCTGGTCAAACTTTGGCCACACTAAGGGCCAGTGTATTAGATAAGTAGTGAAAAAACTCAAAACTTACAGCACCTGGTATTCCTAGGCAGTCTCCCATCCAAGTACTAACTAGGCCCAACTCTGCTTAGCTTCTGAGATCAGGCGAGATCAGGCGTGAACAGGGTGGTATGGCCGTGTGAAAGCTGCTGCAAAAGCCCCTATTTTAAGGTGAGGCACACTAAGTGCCATTATACTAGATAAGTAATGAATGAAATACAAAAAAATACTTCAAAATGAGCTACATTAAAGATAAGAGCATTAGTTAAGTAGTTAAAAACAGTCAAACTCTGTTTAAAGAACAGCTACTTTAAAGGCAATTGAATTAAATAAGCAGTAAGGGAAAGCAAAGAGCTGGTCAAACTTTGGCCACACTAAGGGCCAGTGTATTAGATAAGTAGTGAAAAAACTCAAAAACTTACAGCACCTGGTATTCCTAGGCAGTCTCCCATCCAGAAGTACTAACTAGGCCCAACTCTGCTTAGCTTCTGAGATCAGGCGAGATCAGGCGTGAACAGGGTGTGGTATGGCCGTAAGCGAAAGCTGCTGCAAAAAGCCCCTATTTTAAGGTGAGGCACACTAAGTGCCATTATACTAGATAAGTAATGAATGAAATACAAAAAATACTTCAAAATGAGCTACATTAAAGATAAGAGCATTAGTTAAGTAGTTAAAAACAGTCAAACTCTGTTTAAGAAACAGCTACTTTAAAGGCAATTGAATTAAATAAGCAGTAAGGGAAAGCAAAGAGCTGGTCAAACTTTGGCCACACTAAGGGCCAGTGTATTAGATAAGTAGTGAAAAAACTCAAAACTTACAGCACCTGGTATTCCTAGGCAGTCTCCCATCCAAGTACTAACTAGGCCCAACTCTGCTTAGCTTCTGAGATCAGGCGAGATCAGGCGTGAACAGGGTGGGATGGCCGTAAGCGAAAGCTGCTGCAAAAAAAGCCCTATTTTTAAGGTGAGGCACACTAAGTGCCATTATACTAGATAAGTAATGAATGAAATACAAAAAAATACTTCAAAATGAGCTACATTAAAGATAAGAGCATTAGTTAAGTAGTTAAAAACAGTCAAACTCTGTTTAAAGAACAGCTACTTTAAAGGCAATTGAATTAAATAAGCAGTAAGGAAAGCAAAGAGCTGGTCAAACTTTGGCCACACTAAGGGCCAGTGTATTAGATAAGTAGTGAAAAACTCAAAAACTTACAGCACCTGGTATTCCTAGGCAGTCTCCCATCCAAGTACTAACTAGGCCCAACTCTGCTTAGCTTCTGAGATCAGGCGAGATCAGGCGTGAACAGGGTGGTATGGCCGTGGCGAAAGCTGCTGCAAAAAGCCCCTATTTTTAAGGTGAGG
Source organism: Puntigrus tetrazona (assembly GCF_018831695.1). NCBI lineage: Eukaryota > Metazoa > Chordata > Actinopteri > Cypriniformes > Cyprinidae > Puntigrus > Puntigrus tetrazona. The sequence continues at coordinate 22,584 of NW_025048578.1, forward strand.
CACACTAAGTGCCATTATACTAGATAAGTAATGAATGAAATACAAAAAATACTTCAAAATGAGCTACATTAAAGATAAGAGCATTAGTTAAGTAGTTAAAAACAGTCAAACTCTGTTTAAAGAACAGCTACTTTAAAGGCAATTGAATTAAATAAGGCCAGTGTATTAGATTAGTAGTGAAAAAACTCAAAACTTACAGCACCTGGTATTCCTAGGCAGTCTCCCATCCAAGTACTAACTAGGCCCAACTCTGCTTAGCTTCTGAGATCAGGCGAGATCAGGCGTTTTTTTTTTTTTTTTTTTTTTTTTTTTATTATCAAAGTATCAAATCAATACAACTCATTAACACAGTGTGACATAGCCATTCATACAATAAACGCAAAATCCTCCATTCAAATTTTCACATCACCAAACATTTACACACATATAATCATCCTATGTCATTTAACATTACAAATATAATTCTCCATCTTTAGAAATTTAAACTCAATCCTCCTTTGTCTTCCACAGATATAAGTCTATATCCATTAATAAAAGCTTTTTCAAAAACATCTTTGCTCAGATATTTCCACATTAGATAAATACTTTTTCCACAACAGTCCTGAACATCACAGCTACGTCCACTTTTTCCCTTCATAATATGCCAAATTCCTCCTCGCCCATATTGCATACCTTGCATGACTTAAAATAAAGTTACACAAATTAACCTTCTTATCCTTATGATTCATACATTCACCAAATAAAAACAATTTTTTCCATTCATTTCCTGTTACATCTTTTCCCCATTCCTCCTTTACCACATTTTTCAATTTTTCATGAAACACAACAAGCTCTTTGCATTCAAAAAGATATGCATCAAAGTCTCGGGTCAATCTTACATACATCACATTCTCTGTTCACATTCTTATTTATTTGATGAATTACCACCTTTGTATATATTCTATTATGTCTTAATTTGAAGTCTAAATTTTCACAGTCCAGTCCATTATATTTCACACTTAAATTCTTCCATATTGTTTTAACGTTAAATCCTGGGAAGAGTTTTGGCCAAACAGCTTCTGATGCAGGCAATTTAATTTCCCTTTTCAGGAATATTTTATATATCAGCTTAGTATTTATATCAGCTAAAGGTTTCTTTTTACCATTTTCAACATAAAACATTTCTGGCATTCCCAATTTCCCGGTTTAACCGTTTCCCTCTCAATCCCTTCCACCCAGCTCCTGGGCAAACTTATTTTAATGTTTTCACATACAGAGTCCACTTTTGATTTTTCAATTTCCTCATCCCACTCTACCACATAATCATAAATGGCTCTATTTGGTAAAAACCTTTTATGTATTCATAAGCCATATCCTTTACCTGTCTTACTCCTGCTTTCATGTACAGTCTATTATAAAACATTTTCCCTTTCATCCGTATCTTTGGGTTCAAAAATATTGGCTGCTTGTGTATTTGGTTTATATTTTCACACTCGTACTCGACATTCACTAAAAATTCAGACCATGCACTCAATACTTCTTTATAAAACAGTGGCATATCTTCAATCATTGGCTTCTTTAAGGCCATGAATATCCCTTCTTCTCCACAACCACTACTTTTGTCCAGAAGATCTCTCATAAAACCCTTCCATCCATATTCCACTTTATCATATAAGTACTTCTTTATTGTTTTCACTCTTACTGCTTTCCCTTTTACATCTAAATCAATCAGCCTCAACCCACCCTCCTTGTAATCTGCTATTAATGTTTTTGTTGATATTTTCACTCCTTTCCCCCTCCACAAAAATGTGTTCACAACCTCCCTCATTTCATTCAACACCCAATCCGGTAGATCAATTACTCCCATCACATAATTACATTTAACAAGCAATAGTGAATTAACTACAACTACCATTCCTCTTAATCTTAAATCTCTTAATCTCCAAAACTGTAAAACCTGTTTTATTTTATTTAAAATCCCAGTCCATGTAGCATCTCTCGCCTCTTTTGCATTTACTCCTATATTCACACCTAAAATCTTTATATATTCTTTCGCTACTTTAAAAGGAATATCTTGTCCTTCTATATCTGTTCCACCTACACTCATTATTTCTGATTTATCAACATTTATTTTAGCACCTGATGCTTTACCGTATGTTTCCATATGTTTCATTACCCTATTTATACTCTCTCTATCTTTGACTGTAAATGTTGTGTCATCTGCATACTGATGAATTATGCTCATTCCCCCATATGGAATTTGGATTCCTTTTATTTCCTTATCTTTTTTAACTAATGTTGCCAAAGGATCAGCCGTTATCGAATACAGCAATGCCGACAACGGACATCCCTGCCTAACTGACCTCTCTATAGGAAATGAGTCTGTTAAAACACCATTAATCTTTACACAACTTTTTGAATTACTATACAACAACTTTATCCATCTTAAAATCCTCTCCCGAAACCGAATCTTCTCATTACTTGCTCTATAAAACTGTGCTCTACCCTATCAAATGCCTTATTTAAATCCATACTTAAAATCAAACCCCCCTCCCCATCCTTTCCCATTTTGTCCACAACATCTCTTATTGTGCACACTGTATCTGAAATATCCCTGCCTGGTATACTATATGCTTGACTTGGTGATATTATACTCCCCACTATCTCTTTTATTCTATTTGCCAGTACTTTTGTCAGTATCTTATAATCTGTATTTAAAAGGCTCAAAGGCCTGTAATTTTCCAACTTAAGCCGACTACCTTTATTTTTATACAAGATATTGATTACCCCTAAAGTCAATGATTCTGGCACTTCGCTCTCTCTTCCATAGTTTTATATAGCTTCCATAAAATGGGCGCTAAAACCTCGATGAACGTCTTATAAAACTCGTGTGTTAACCCATCCGATCCTGGGCTTTTATTTGGTTTTGTTTGTTTTATTGCTTCTTTTATTTCTTCTATGCTTATTTCTCTATCACACATATTTTTATCGCCCTCTTTTAACTTAGCACTCAACGTATCTAAAACTTCATCTACGCACTCTTGTTTTACACCTTTTTTCTTAAACAATCCCGCATAAAATGCCTCCACCACTCCTATTATTTCCACATAATCAGTTACCTTTACACCTTTTCCATTCTCCAATTCCATTATATGATTTCTCTTCTGCTTTCTTTTTTCTAGATTCAGAAAGAATTTTGTACTCCTCTCTCCCTCAACCGCATACTGTGCTCTACTTCTTACTTTTGCACCCTCACTTTTTTCTATTTCATACTCGTCCATTTCTGTTTTTATCTGACAATAACATTCTTTGCCGTACTCAGGATTACTTTCTATTTTTTTTGCTTCTTTCTCCAATGCCTTTTTCAGTGCTTCTATTCTACTTTTCCTCATAAAGTCCCTTTGCTTTGAATACCTAATGCTTCTTCTTTTAATTTTTCTTTCATTCCTTCCCACCACTCACACACATTTTCATCAAACAAAGGGTTTTCCATTTCATAACTTATGCATTTTCTAATATTTTCCTTATAAGCCTCTTCAGTTAATATGGATGAATTCAAACACCACACTCCCCTCCTCTTTCTCCCAGATTTATACCTATCTTTACTTTTATAGCTGCATGATCACTTATGCCTAAAAAACTGTATTTCACATTTTTAACATAATTTAATATTTCTCTTTTAACTAAACAGAAATCTATCCTGCTTTGTTTTAAGCTTCCCATTACCATTTGCCTTCTAGAAAACTCTCTCTCAAATGGGTTTTCTTCTCTCCAAACATCTACCATTTCATCACTTTGCATCCACTCATTTAGATATTTCCTAGACACATCTGATTTAAAATTAGCAGTGCTTGAAGCATCTAATCTTGTGCACCACACATTGAAATCTCCAACCACTATACATTTACCTGTACATAATGGCTTTGTTTCTTTAAAAAGTTCCTTTCTTTCAGCCTCTACATTTGGTGCATATATATTTATCAATCTAAACAATTCATTACAAAACACAAATTCTATAACTAACAATCTCCCCTTATCATCTTTATATATTTGCTTTACACATTTCAGTTTTTCTCTTTTTATCAAAATTGCAACACCACATGCTTTTTGAGTCCCGTGATTAACTAAAATATCTTCTTCCCATAATTTTTTAATATTTTCCATAATTCCCTCTGTCCAATGTGTCTCTTGTAAACAAATTATGTCTGCTTTCAACATACCAATCACCTTCTCAACCTTTTTTGATTCTCTTAGTCCATTACTATTTAAGCATGCAATGTTCATTGTGCCCCACATAGCGAAAATTGCAGTTAAAAGGGTTCTATAATGCATTTAAATATACTCAAAGTCTTACTTTTTCCCCCTATACTCCATCTCTTTCTTCTTTCTTTTCCTCTGCATGATCTTCTCCTCACATGTGTCCATTTCCTCTCCTCCATTTGATTCTGGAGTCTCTTGCACCACATTCTTTCCCCCTTCTCCACTGACCTTCTCCCTCACCTGAAACGCCATGCCTTGACTTTTGGCATTACTGCCTTCTTGGCTCGCAATACCACTTTTTGCTGTCTTCCTCTCTTCTTCAGTCCTCGGTCCTTTCTCTTCTCTCTCCTCTCTCTGACCCGAGATCACGTCCTTTGGACAGGTCTCCTCCTCAGAGCCTCTCTGTTCTGCTGTGTCTTCTTTTCTGCTCCCATTGTCTCTTCTCACCTCCTCCACGGCCACAGAATCTTCCCCCTCCTCATTCTCCTCTTCCTCTTCCACCTCATACAGATCCGTCCACTTCTCATCACTTCCTCTTCTTCAATCTCCACCACAGTTTCGCACACACAAAATCCAGTTCCCATCTTGCACACGTTGCAGATCCCTTCATTACATTCCCGTGCATAATGTCCTTGTTTGGCACACCTGAAACACTTGAAGCTCGGACAGTCTCTCACAACATGCCCAGGCTGAATGCACAAACGACACACTTTCACCTGTCTATCATGTATTACTCGAAAGTGCTCAGCACCTCCCACTGTGTCAAACTTTGTGGAATATGGCAACGATTTGACGGTGTCTGTGAACTTCACTTTCAAAAATCTTGTTCCATCCGCGATATCAGTTCCTGGCCACATTCTCCTTTTAATTCTTGAAACCGCCATCACTCCCCATTCCGTCAGCTTTTTCAATATTTCATCGTCCTGGATATATGTGGGCAGACCCAGGAACGAAACCACCAACTCTGTGCTGCTTATTTCTCTCGCCATGATTCTGCTCTTTTTTATATTTAGTCCATCCAGTAATTTCTCCTTTCCTTTCTCCTCCTGCATAGTCAGCTCATATTCTCTTGGCGTTTTATATCTGCATCCAATAACCACTCCACATTCTTCTTTTACTTTCTTCAACAATTCCATCATAGTAATTCTGTCATCTCCATCTATCACCACGTGTACAGTTAGATGCTTGTCATAATTTCTCTTACTTTGTTCGCCATCACTGACTGTCTCCTTCAAATTCCTCTTGTCCAATCTGTTTTCCTTCTCCATGTTCTTTTCTGCATTTTCCACCTTCTCAGAAACAGAAATATTTATCCCCAAACAGCAAGAGCTGCCTGGGGATTAAAACAACCGTTCAAACAAAAATCCCTGCTTATTTGACGTAGTTTTCAAACAATAAAGTGTTCCAAGCTCTTCCAAACAATCAATCTCCACCTGTTCTCGCCACTGACTCACTCACTTCCTGAATTCCACTAGAGGGCGCTCAGGGTGGTATGGCCGTAAGCGAAAGCTGCTGCAAAAGCCCCTATTTTAAGGTGAGGCACACTAAGTGCCATTATACTAGATAAGTAATGAATGAAATACAAAAAAAAATACTTCAAAATGAGCTACATTAAAGATAAGAGCATTAGTTAAGTAGTTAAAAACAGTCAAACTCTGTTTAAAGAACAGCTACTTTAAAGGCAATTGAATTAAATAAGCAGTAAGGGAAAGCAAAGAGCTGGTCAAACTTTGGCCACACTAAGGGCCAGTGTATTAGATAAGTAGTGAAAAAACTCAAAACTTACAGCACCTGGTATTCCTAGGCAGTCTCCCATCCAAGTACTAACTAGGCCCAACTCTGCTTAGCTTCTGAGATGAGATCAGGCGTGAACAGGGTGGTATGGCCGTGAAGCTTAAAGCTGCTGCAAAAAGCCCTATTTTAAGGTGAGGCACACTAAGTGCCATTATACTAGATAAGTAATGAATGAAATACAAAAAATACTTCAAAATGAGCTACATTAAAGATAAGAGCATTAGTTAAGTAGTTAAAAACAGTCAAACTCTGTTTAAAGAACAGCTACTTTAAAGGCAATTGAATTAAATAAGCAGTAAGGGAAAGCAAAGAGCTGGTCAAACTTTGGCCACACTAAGGGCCAGTGTATTAGATAAGTAGTGAAAAAACTCAAAACTTACAGCACCTGGTATTCCTAGGCAGTCTCCCATCCAAGTACTAACTAGGCCCAACTCTGCTTAGCTTCTGAGATCAGACGAGATCAGGCGTGAACAGGGTGGTATGGCCGTAAGAGAAAGCTGCTGCAAAAGCCCCTATTTTAAGGTGAGGCACACTAAGTGCCATTATACTAGATAAGTAATGAATGAAATACAAAAAAAATACTTCAAAATGAGCTACATTAAAGATAAGAGCATTAGTTAAGTAGTTAAAAACAGTCAAACTCTGTTTAAAGAACAGCTACTTTAAAGGCAATTGAATTAAATAAGCAGTAAGGGAAAGCAAAGAGCTAGTCAAACTTTGGCCACACTAAGGGCCAGTGTATTAGATAAGTAGTGAAAAACTCAAAACTTACAGCACCTGGTATTCCTAGGCAGTCTCCCATCCAAGTACTAACTAGGCCCAACTCTGCTTAGCTTCTGAGATCAGACGAGATCAGATCAGGCGTGAACAGGGTGGGATGGCCGTAAGCAAAAGCTGCTGCAAAAAGCCCCCTATTTTAAGGTGAGGCACACTAAGTGCCATTATACTAGATAAGTAATGAATGAAATACAAAAAATACTTCAAAATGAGCTACATTAAAGATAAGAGCATTAGTTAAGTAGTTAAAAACAGTCAAACTCTGTTTAAAGAACAGCTACTTTAAAGGCAATTGAATTAAATAAGCAGTAAGGGAAAGCAAAGAGCTGGTCAAACTTTGGCCACACTAAGGGCCAGTGTATTAGATAAGTAGTGAAAAAACTCAAAAACTTACAGCACCTGGTATTCCTAGGCAGTCTCCCATCCAAGTACTAACTAGGCCCAACTCTGCTTAGCTTCTGAGATCAGACGAGATCAGATCAGGCGTGAACAGGGTGGTATGGCCGTAAGCTAAAGCTGCTGCAAAAGCCCCTATTTTAAGGTGAGGCACACTAAGTGCCATTATACTAGATAAGTAATGAATGAAATAAAAAAAAAAAATACTTCAAAATGAGCTACATTAAAGATAAGAGCATTAGTTAAGTAGTTAAAAACAGTCAAACTCTGTTTAAAGAACAGCTACTTTAAAGGCAATTGAATTAAATAAGCAGTAAGGGAAAGCAAAGAGCTGGTCAAACTTTGGCCACACTAAGGGCCAGTGTATTAGATAAGTAGTGAAAAACTCAAAACTTACAGCACCTGGTATTCCTAGGCAGTCTCCCATCCAAGTACTAACTAGGCCCAACTCTGCTTAGCTTCTGAGATCAGACGAGATCAGGCGTGAACAGGGTGGTATGGCCGTAAGCAAAAGCTGCTGCAAAAGCCCCTATTTTAAGGTGAGGCACACTAAGTGCCATTATACTAGATAAGTAATGAATGAAATACAAAAAAATACTTCAAAATGAGCTACATTAAAGATAAGAGCATTAGTTAAGTAGTTAAAAACAGTCAAACTCTGTTTAAAGAACAGCTACTTTAAAGGCAATTGAATTAAATAAGCAGTAAGGGAAAGCAAAGAGCTGGTCAAACTTTGGCCACACTAAGGGCCAGTGTATTAGATAAGTAGTGAAAAACTCAAAACTTACAGCACCTGGTATTCCTAGGCAGTCTCCCATCCAAGTACTAACTAGGCCCAACTCTGCTTAGCTTCTGAGATCAGACGAGATCTGGCGTGAACAGGGTGGTACGGCCGTAAGCGAAAGCTACTGCAAAAAGCCCCCTATTTTAAGGTGAGGCACACTAAGTGCCATTATACTAGATAAATAATGAATGAAATACAAAAAAAAAAATACTTCAAATTGAGCTACATTAAAGATAAGAGCATTAGTTAAGTAGTTAAAAACAGTCAAACTCTGTTTAAAGAACAGCTACTTTAAAGGCAATTGAATTAAATAAGCAGTAAGGGAAAGCAAAGACCTGGTCAAACTTTGGCCACACTAAGGGCCAGTGTATTAGATAAGTAGTGAAAAAACTCAAAAAATTACAGCACCTGGTATTCCTAGGCAGTCTCCCATCCAAGTACTAACTAGGCCCAACTCTGCTTAGCTTCTGAGATCAGACAAGATCAGGCATGAACAGGAGGTATGGCCGTAAGCTAAAGCTGCTGCAAAAAGCCCCTATTTTAAGGTGAGGCACACTAAGTGCCATTATACTAGATAAGTAATGAATGAAATACAAAAAATACTTCAAAATGAGCTACATTAAAGATAAGAGCATTAGTTAAGTAGTTAAAAACAGTCAAACTCTGTTTAAAGAACAGCTACTTTAAAGGCAATTGAATTAAATAAGCAGTAAGGGAAAGCAAAGAGCTGGTCAAACTTTGGCCACACTAAGGGCCAGTGTATTAGATAAGTAGTGAAAAACTCAAAAAATTACAGCACCTGGTATTCCTAGGCAGTCTCCCATCCAAGTACTAACTAGGCCCAACTCTGCTTAGCTTCTGAGATCAGACAAGATCAGGCGTGAACAGGGTGGTATGGCCGTAAGCTAAAGCTGCTGCAAAAAGCCCCTATTTTAAGGTGAGGCACACTAAGTGCCATTATACTAGATAAGTAATGAATGAAATACAAAAAAAAAAATACTTCAAAATGAGCTACATTAAAGATTAGAGCATTAGTTAAGTAGTTAAAAACAGTCAAACTCTGTTTAAAGAACAGCTACTTTAAAGGCAATTGAATTAAATAAGCAGTAAGGGAAAGCAAAGAGCTGGTCAAACTTTGGCCACACTAAGGGCCAGTGTATTAGATAAGTAGTGAAAAAACTCAAAACTTACAGCACCTGGTATTCCTAGGCAGTCTCCCATTCAAGTACTAACTAGGCCCAACTCTGCTTAGCTTCTGAGATCAGACGAGATCAGGCGTGAACAGGGTGGGATGGCCGTAAGCAAAGCTGCTGCAAAAGCCCCTATTTTAAGGTGAGGCACACTAAGTGCCATTATACTAGATAAGTAATGAATGAAATACAAAAAAATACTTCAAAATGAGCTACATTAAAGATAAGAGCATTAGTTAAGTAGTTAAAAACAGTCAAACTCTGTTTAAAGAACAGCTACTTTAAAGGCAATTGAATTAAATAAGCAGTAAGGGAAATCAAAGAGCTGGTCAAACTTTGGCCACACTAAGGGCCAGTGTATTAGATAAGTAGTGAAAAAACTCAAAAACTTACAGCACCTGGTGTTCCTAGGCAGTCTCCCATCCAAGTACTAACTAGGCCCAACTCTGCTTAGCTTCTGAGATCAGACGAGATCAGGCGTGAACAGGGTGGTATGGCCGTAAGCAAAAAGCTGCTGCAAAAAGCCCCTATTTTAAGGTGAGGCACACTAAGTGCCATTATACTAGATAAGTAATGAATGAAATACAAAAAAAAAATACTTCAAAATGAGCTACATTAAAGATAAGAGCATTAGTTAAGTAGTTAAAAACAGTCAAACTCTGTTTAAAGAACAGCTACTTTAAAGGCAATTGAATTAAATAAGCAGTAAGGGAAAGCAAAGAGCTGGTCAAACTTTGGCCACACTAAGGGCCAGTGTATTAGATAAGTAGTGAAAAAACTCAAAACTTACAGCACCTGGTATTCCTAGGCAGTCTCCCATCCAAGTACTAACTAGGCCCAACTCTGCTTAGCTTCTGAGATCAGCGAGATCAGGCGTGAACAGGGTGGTATGGCCGTAAGCTTAAAGCTGCTGCAAAAAGCCCCTATTTTAAGGTGAGGCACACTAAGTGCCATTATACTAGATAAGTAATGAATGAAATACAAAAAAATACTTCAAAATGAGCTACATTAAAGATAAGAGCATTAGTTAAGTAGTTAAAAACAGTCAAACTCTGTTTAAAGAACAGCTACTTTAAAGGCAATTGAATTAAATAAGCAGTAAGGGAAAGCAAAAGAGCTGGTCAAACTTTGGCCACACTAAGGGCCAGTGTATTAGATAAGTAGTGAAAAACTCAAAACTTACAGCACCTGGTATTCCTAGGCAGTCTCCCATCCAAGTACTAACTAGGCCCAACTCTGCTTAGCTTCTGAGATCAGACGAGATCAGGCGTGAACAGGGTGGGATGGCCGTAAGCGAAAGCTGCTGCAAAAGCCCCTATTTTAAGGTGAGGCACACTAAGTGCCATTATACTAGATAAGTAATGAATGAAATACAAAAAAATACTTCAAAATGAGCTACATTAAAGATAAGAGCATTAGTTAAGTAGTTAAAAACAGTCAAACTCTGTTTAAAGAACAGCTACTTTAAAGGCAATTGAATTAAATAAGCAGTAAGGGAAAGCAAAGAGCTGGTCAAACTTTGGCCACACTAAGGGCCAGTGTATTAGATAAGTAGTGAAAAACTCAAAACTTACAGCACCTGGTATTCCTAGGCAGTCTCCCATCCAAGTACTAACTAGGCCCAACTCTGCTTAGCTTCTGAGATCAGACGCGAGATCAGGCGTGAACAGGGTGGTATGGCCGTAAGCAAAAGCTGCTGCAAAAGCCCCTATTTTAAGGTGAGGCACACTAAGTGCCATTATACTAGATAAGTAATGAATGAAATACAAAAAAATACTTCAAAATGAGCTACATTAAAGATAAGAGCATTAGTTAAGTAGTTAAAAACAGTCAAACTCTGTTTAAAGAACAGCTACTTTAAAGGCAATTGAATTAAATAAGCAGTAAGGGAAAGCAAAGAGCTGGTCAAACTTTGGCCACACTAAGGGCCAGTGTATTAGATAAGTAGTGAAAAACTCAAAAAAACTTACAGCACCTGGTATTCCTAGGCAGTCTCCCATCCAAGTACTAACTAGGCCCAACTCTGCTTAGCTTCTGAGATCAGACGAGATCAGGCGTGAACAGGGTGGGATGGCCGTGAAAGCTGCTGCAAAAAGCCCCTATTTTAAGGTGAGGCACACTAAGTGCCATTATACTAGATAAGTAATGAATGAAATACAAAAAAATACTTCAAAATGAGCTACATTAAAGATAAGAGCATTAGTTAAGTAGTTAAAAACAGTCAAACTCTGTTTAAAGAACAGCTACTTTAAAGGCAATTGAATTAAATAAGCAGTAAGGGAAAGCAAAGAGCTGGTCAAACTTTGGCCACACTAAGGGCCAGTGTATTAGATAAGTAGTGAAAAACTCAAAACTTACAGCACCTGGTATTCCTAGGCAGTCCCCCATCCAAGTACTAACTAGGCCCAACTCTGCTTAGCTTCTGAGATCAGATGTGAACAGGGTGGTATGTCCGTAAGCGAAAGCTGCTGCAAAAAGCCCCCTATTTTAATGTGAGGCACACTAAGTGCCATTATACTAGATAAGTAATGAATGAAATACAAAAAAATTCTTCAAAATGAGCTACATTAAAGATAAGAGCATTAGTTAAGTAGTTAAAAACAGTCAAACTCTGTTTAAAGAACAGCTACTTTAAAGGCAATTGAATTAAATAAGCAGTAAGGGAAAGCAAAGAGCTGGTCAAACTTTGGCCACACTAAGGGCCAGTGTATTAGATAAGTAGTGAAAAAACTCAAAAACTTACAGCACCTGGTATTCCTAGGCAGTCTCCCATCCAAGTACTAACTAGGCCCAACTCTGCTTAGCTTCTGAGATCAGGCGAGATCAGGCGTGAACAGGGTGGGATGGCCGTAAGTGAAAGCTGCTGCAAAAAGCCCCCTATTTTAAGGTGAGGCACACTAAGTGCCATTATACTAGATAAGTAATGAATGAAATACAAAAAAATACTTCAAAATGAGCTACATTAAAGATAAGAGCATTAGTTAAGTAGTTAAAAACAGTCAAACTCTGTTTAAAGAACAGCTACTTTAAAGGCAATTGAATTAAAAAGGAATAAGGGAAAGCAAAGAGCTGGTCAAACTTTGGCCACACTAAGGGCCAGTGTATTAGATAAGTAGTGAAAAAACTCAAAAACTTACAGCACCTGGTATTCCTAGGCAGTCTCCCATCCAAGTACTAACTAGGCCCATCTCTGCTTAGCTTCTGAGATCAGACGAGATCAGGCGTGAACAGGGTGGGATGGCCGTAAGTAAAGCTGCTGCAAAAGCCCCTATTTTAAGGTGAGGCACACTAAGTGCCATTATACTAGATAAGTAATGAATGAAATACAAAAAAATACTTCAAAATGAGCTACATTAAAGATAAGAGCATTAGTTAAGTAGTTAAAAACAGTCAAACTCTGTTTAAAGAACAGCTACTTTAAAGGCAATTGAATTAAATAAGCAGTAAGGGAAAGCAAAGAGCTGGTCAAACTTTGGCCACACTAAGGGCCAGTGTATTAGATAAGTAGTGAAAAAACTCAAAACTTACAGCACCTGGTATTCCTAGGCAGTCTCCCATCCAAGTACTAACTAGGCCCAACTCTGCTTAGCTTCTGAGATCAGACAAGATCAAGCATTAAAAACAGGGTGGTATGGCCGTAAGCGAAAGCTGCTGCAAAAAGCCCCCTATTTTAAGGTGAGGCACACTAAGTGCCATTATACTAGATAAGTAATGAATGAAATACAAAAAAATACTTCAAAATGAGCTACTTTAAAGATAAGAGCATTAGTTAAGTAGTTAAAAACAGTCAAACTCTGTTTAAAGAACAGCTACTTTAAAGGCAATTGAATTAAATAAGCAGTAAGGGAAAGCAAAGAGCTGGTCAAACTTTGGCCACACTAAGGGCCAGTGTATTAGATAAGTAGTGAAAAACTCAAAACTTACAGCACCTGGTATTCCTAGGCAGTCTCCCATCCAAGTACTAACTAGGCCCAACTCTGCTTAGCTTCTGAGATCAGGCGAGATCAGGCGTGAACAGGGTGGTATGGCCGTAAGCGAAAGCTGCTGCAAAAAGCCCCTATTTTAAGGTGAGGCACACTAAGTGCCATTATACTAGATAAGTAATGAATGAAATACAAAAAAATACTTCAAAATGAGCTACATTAAAGATAAGAGCATTAGTTAAGTAGTTAAAAACAGTCAAACTCTGTTTAAAGAACAGCTACTTTAAAGGCAATTGAATTAAATAAGCAGTAAGGGAAAGCAAAGAGCTGGTCAAACTTTGGCCACACTAAGGGCCAGTGTATTAGATAAGTAGTGAAAAACTCAAAAACTTACAGCACCTGGTATTCCTAGGCAGTCTCCCATCCAAGTACTAACTAGGCCCAACTCTGCTTAGCTTCTGAGATCAAACGAGATCAGGCGTGAAGAGGGTGGTATGGCCTTAAGCTTAAAGCTGCAAAAAGCCCTCTATTTTAAGGTGAGGCACACTAAGTGCCATTATACTAGATAAGTAATGAATGAAATAAAAAAAATACTTCAAAATGAGCTACATTAAAGATAAGAGCATTAGTTAAGTAGTTAAAAACAGTCAAACTCTGTTTAAAGAACAGCTACTTTAAAGGCAATTGAATTAAATAAGCAGTAAGGGAAAGCAAAGAGCTGGTCAAACTTTGGCCACACTAAGGGCCAGTGTATTAGATAAGTAGTGAAAAACTCAAAAACTTACAGCACCTGGTATTCCTAGGCAGTCTCCCATCCAAGTACTAACTAGGCCCAACTCTGCTTAGCTTCTGAGATCAGACGAGATCAGGCGTGAACAGGGTGGTATGGCCGTAAGCTAAAGCTGCTGCAAAAAGCCCCTATTTTAAGGTGAGGCACACTAAGTGCCATTATACTAGATAAGTAATGAATGAAATAAAAAAAAATACTTCAAAATGAGCTACATTAAAGATAAGAGCATTAGTTAAGTAGTTAAAAACAGTCAAACTCTGTTTAAAGAACAGCTACTTTAAAGGCAATTGAATTAAATAAGCAGTAAGGGGAAAGCAAAGAGCTGGTCAAACTTTGGCCACACTAAGGGCCAGTGTATTAGATAAGTAGTGAAAAACTCAAAACTTACAGCACCTGGTATTCCTAGGCAGTCTCCCATCCAAGTACTAACTAGGCCCAACTCTGCTTAGCTTCTGAGATCAGGCGAGATCAGGCGTGAACAGGGTGGGATGGCCGTAAGCGAAAGCTGCTGCAAAAAGCCCCTATTTTAAGGTGAGGCACACTAAAGTGCCATTATACTAGATAAGTAATGAATGAAATACAAAAAAATACTTCAAAATGAGCTACATTAAAGATAAGAGCATTAGTTAAGTAGTTAAAAACAGTCAAACTCTGTTTAAAGAACAGCTACTTTAAAGGCAATTGAATTAAATAAGCAGTAAGGGAAAGCAAAGAGCTGGTCAAACTTTTGCCACACTAAGGGCCAGTGTATTAGATAAGTAAGTGAAAAACTCAAAAACTTACAGCACCTGGTATTCTCAGTGTATTAGATCCAAACCTTTGGTACTAATTCCAAGCACACTTAGCTTCTGAGATCAGATGAGATCAGGCGTGAACAGGGTGGTATGGCCGTAAGCAAAGCTGCAAAAGCCCCCAGGTGCACATTAGTGCCATTATACTAGATAAGTAATGAATGAAATACAAAAAATACTTCAAAATGAGCTACATTAAAGATAAGAGCATTAGTTAAGTAGTTAAAAACAGTCAAACTCTGTTTAAAGAACAGCTACTTTAAAGGCAATTGAATTAAATAAGCAGTAAGGGAAAGCAAAGAGCTGGTCAAACTTTGGCCACACTAAGGGCCAGTGTATTAGATAAGTAGTGAAAAAACTCAAAGCTTACAGCACCTGGTATTCCTAGGCAGTCTCCCATCCAAGTACTAACTAGGCCCAACTCTGCTTAGCTTCTGAGATCAGACGAGATCAGGCGTGAACAGGGTGGTATGGCCGTAAGCGAAAGCTGCTACAAAAAGCCCCCTATTTTAAGGTGAGGCACACTAAGTGCCATTATACTAGATAAGTAATGAATGAAATACAAAAAAATACTTCAAAATAAGCTACATTAAAGATAAGAGCATTAGTTAAGTAGTTAAAAACAGTCAAACTCTGTTTAAAGTACAGCTACTTTAAAGGCAATTGAATTAAATAAGCAGTAAGGGAAAGCAAAGAGCTGGTCAAACTTTGGCCACACTAAGGGCCAGTGTATTAGATAAGTAGTGAAAAACTCAAAACTTACAGCACCTGGTATTCCTAGGCAGTCTCCCATCCAAGTACTAACTAGGCCCAACTCTGCTTAGCTTCTGAGATCAGAAAAGATCAGGCGTGAACAGGGTGGTATGGCCTTAAGCGAAAGCTGCTGCAAAAAGCCCCCTATTTTAAGGTGAGGCACACTAAGTGCCATTATACTAGATAAGTAA
This sequence comes from Puntigrus tetrazona, assembly GCF_018831695.1. NCBI lineage: Eukaryota > Metazoa > Chordata > Actinopteri > Cypriniformes > Cyprinidae > Puntigrus > Puntigrus tetrazona. Next base: position 38,212 of record NW_025048578.1, read on the forward strand.
TGAATGAAATACAAAAAAATACTTCAAAATGAGCTACATTAAAGATAAGAGCATTAGTTAAGTAGTTAAAAACAGTCAAACTCTGTTTAAAGTACAGCTACTTTAAAGGCAATTGAATTAAATAAGCAGTAAGGGAAAGCAAAGAGCTGGTCAAACTTTGGCCACACTAAGGGCCAGTGTATTAGATAAGTAGTGAAAAAACTCAAAAACCTACAGCACCTGGTATCCCTAGGCAGTCTCCCATCCAAGTACTAACCAGGCCCAACTCTGCTTAGCTTCTGAGATCAGACGAGATCAGGCGTGAACAGGGTGGTATGGCCGTAAGCTAAAGCTGCTGCAAAAAGGCCCCTATTTTAAGGTGAGGCACACTAAGTGCCATTATACTAGATAAGTAATGAATGAAATACAAAAAAATACTTCAAAATGAGCTACATTAAAGATAAGAGCATTAGTTAAGTAGTTAAAATCAGTCAAACTCTGTTTAAAGTACAGCTACTTTAAAGGCAATTGAATTAAATAAGCAGTAAGAGAAAGCAAAGAGCTGGTCAAACTTTGGCCACACTAAGAGCCAGTGTATTAGATAAGTAGTGAAAAAAACTCAAAAACCTACAGCACCTGGTATTCCTAGGCAGTCTACCATCCAAGTACTAACCAGGCCTAACTCTGCTTAGCTTCTGAGATCAGACAAAATCAGGCGTGAACAGGGTGGTATGGCCGTAAGCGATAACTGCTGCAAAAAGCCCCCTATTTTAAGGTGAGGCACACTAAGTGCCATTATACTAGATAAGTAATGAATGAAATACAAAAAAATACTTCAAAATGAGCTACATTAAAGATAAGAGCATTAGTTAAGTAGTTAAAAACAGTCAAACTCTGTTTAAAGTACAGCTACTTTAAAGGCAATTGAATTAAATAAGCAGTAAGGGAAAGCAAAGAGCTGGTCAAACTTTGGCCACACTAAGGGCCAGTGTATTAGATAAGTAGTGAAAAAACTCAAAAACTTACAGCACCTGGTATGCCTAGGCAGTCTCCCATCCAAGTACTAACCAGGCCCAACTCTGCTTAGCTTCTGAGATCAGACGAGATCAGGCGTGAACAGGGTGGTATGGCCGTAAGCTAAAGCTGCTGCAAAAGCCCCTATTTTAAGGTGAGGCACACTAAGTGCCATTATACTAGATAAGTAATGAATGAAATACAAAAAAATACTTCAAAATGAGCTACATTAAAGATAAGAGCATTAGTTAAGTAGTTAAAAACAGTCAAACTCTGTTTAAAGTACAGCTACTTTAAAGGCAACTGAATTAAATAAGCAGTAAGGGAAAGCAAAGAGCTGGTCAAACTTTGGCCACACTAAGGGCCAGTGTATTAGATAAGTAGTGAAAAAACTCAAAAACCTACAGCACCTGGTATTCCTAGGCAGTCTCCCATCCAAGTACTAACCAGGCCCAACTCTGCTTAGCTTCTGAGATCAGACAAGATCAGGCGTGAACAGGGTGGTATGGCAGTAAGCAAAAGCTGCTGCAAAAAGGCCCCTATTTTAAGGTGAGGCTCACTAAGTGTCATTTTATTAGATAATGAATGAAATACAAAAAAATACTTCAAAATGAGCTACATTAAAGATAAGAGCATTAGTTAAGTAGTTAAAAACAGTCAAACTCTGTTTAAAGTACAGATACTTTAAAGGCAACTGAATTAAATAAGCAGTAAGGGAAAGCAAAGAGCTGGTCAAACTTTGGCCACACTAAGGGCCAGTGTATTAGATAAGTAGTGAAAAAACTCAAAACTTACAGCACCTGGTATTCCTAGGCAGTCTACCATCCAAGTACTAACTAGGCCCAACTCTGCTTAGCTTCTGAGATCAGACGAGATCAGGCGTGAACAGGGTGGTATGGCCGTGAAGCGAAAGCTGCTGCAAAAGCCCCTATTTTAAGGTGAGGCACACTAAGTGCCATTATACTAGATAAGTAATGAATGAAATACAAAAAATACTTCAAAATTGAGCTACATTAAAGATAAGAGCATTAGTTAAGTAGTTAAAACAGTCAAACTCTGTTTAAAGAACAGCTACTTTAAAGGCAATTGAATTAAATAAGCAGTAAGGGAAAGCAAAGAGCTGGTCAAACTTTGGCCACACTAAGGGCCAGTGTATTAGATAAGTAGTGAAAAAACTCGAAAAACTTACAGCACCTGGTATTCCTAGGCAGCCTCCCATCCAAGTACTAACTAGGCCCAACTCTGCTTAGCTTCTGAGATCAGGCGAGATCAGGCGTGAACAGGGTGGGATGGCCGTAAGCTAAAAAGCTGCTGCAAAAGCCCCTATTTTAAGGTGAGGCACACTAAGTGCCATTATACTAGATAAGTAATGAATGAAATACAAAAAAATACTTCAAAATGAGCTACATTAAAGATAAGAGCATTAGTTAAGTAGTTAAAAACAGTCAAACTCTGTTTAAAGAAAAGCTACTTTAAAGGCATTTGAATTAAATAAGCAGTAAGGGAAAGCAAAGAGCTGGTCAAACTTTGGCCACACTAAGGGCCAGTGTATTAGATAAGTAGTGAAAAACTCAAAACTTACAGCACCTGGTATTCCTATGCAGTCTCCCATCCAAGTACTAACTAGGCCCAACTCTGCTTAGCTTCTGAGATCAGACGAGATCAGGCGTGAACAGGGTGGTATGGCCGTAAGCGAAAGCTGCTGCAAAAAGCCCCTATTTTAAGGTGAGGCACACTAAGTGCCATTATACTAGATAAGTAATGAATGAAATACAAAAAAATACTTCAAAATGAGCTACATTAAAGATAAGAGCATTAGTTAAGTAGTTAAAAACAGTCAAACTCTGTTTAAAGAACAGCTACTTTAAAGGCAATTGAATTAAATAAGCAGTAAGGGAAAGCAAAGAGCTGGTCAAACTTTGGCCACACTAAGGGCCAGTGTATTAGATAAGTAGTGAAAAACTCAAAAACTTACAGCACCTGGTATTCCTAGGCAGTCTCCCATCCAAGTACTAACTAGGCCCAACTCTGCTTAGCTTCTGAGATCAGACTAGATCAGGCGTGAACAGGGTGGTATGGCCATAAGCTAAAGCTGCTGCAAAAAGCCCCTATTTTAAGGTGAGGCACACTAAGTGCCATTATACTAGATAAGTAATGAATGAAATACAAAAAATACTTCAAAATGAGCTACATTAAAGATAAGAGCATTAGTTAAGTAGTTAAAAACAGTCAAACTCTGTTTAAAGAAAAGCTACTTTAAAGGCAATTGAATTAAATAAGCAGTAAGGGAAAGCAAAGAGCTGGTCAAACTTTGGCCACACTAAGGGCCAGTGTATTAGATAAGTAGTGAAAAAACTCAAAACTTACAGCACCTGGTATTCCTAGGCAGTCTCCCATCCAAGTACTAACTAGGCCCAACTCTGCTTAGCTTCTGAGATCAGACGAGATCAGGTGTGAACAGGGTGGGATGGCCGTAAGCGAAAGCTGCTGCAAAAAGCCCCCTATTTTAAGGTGAGGCACACTAAGTGCCATTATACTAGATAAGTAATGAATGAAATACAAAAAAATACTTCAAAATGAGCTACATTAAAGATAAGAGCATTAGTTAAGTAGTTAAAAACAGTCAAACTCTGTTTAAAGAACAGCTACTTTAAAGGCAATTGAATTAAATAAGCAGTAAGGGAAAGCAAAGAGCTGGTCAAACTTTGGCCACACTAAGGGCCAGTGTATTAGATAAGTAGTGAAAAAACTCAAAAACTTACAGCACCTGGTATTCCTAGGCAGTCTCCCATCCAAGTACTAACTAGGCCCAACTCTGCTTAGCTTCTGAGATCAGGCGTGAACAGGGTGGTATGGCGTGTGAAAGCTGCTGCAAAAAGCCCCTATTTTAAGGTGAGGCACACTAAGTGCCATTATACTAGATAAGTAATGAATGAAATACAAAAAAATACTTCAAAATGAGCTACATTAAAGATAAGAGCATTAGTTAAGTAGTTAAAAACAGTCAAACTCTGTTTAAAGAAAAGCTACTTTAAAGGCAATTGAATTAAATAAGCAGTAAGGGAAAGCAAAGAGCTGGTCAAACTTTGGCCACACTAAGGGCCAGTGTATTAGATAAGTAGTGAAAAACTCAAAAACTTACAGCAACTGGTATTCCTAGTCAGTCTCCCATCCAAGTACTAACTAGGCCCAACTCTGCTTAGCTTCTGAGATCACACGAGATCAGGCGTGAACAGGGTGGGATGGCCGTAAGCTAAAGCTGCTGCAAAAAGCCCCTATTTTAAGGTGAGGCACACTAAGTGCCATTATACTAGATAAGTAATGAATGAAATACAAAAATACTTCAAAATGAGCTACATTAAAGATAAGAGCATTAGTTAAGTAGTTAAAAACAGTCAAACTCTGTTTAAAGAACAGCTACTTTAAAGGCAATTGAATTAAATAAGCAGTAAGGGAAAGCAAAGAGCTGGTCAAACTTTGGCCACACTAAGGGCCAGTGTATTAGATAAGTAGTGAAAAAACTCAAAACTTACAGCACCTGGTATTCCTAGGCAGTCTCCCATCCAAGTACTAACTAGGCCCAACTCTGCTTAGCTTCTGAGATCAGACGAGATCAGGCGTGAACAGGGGGTGGGATGGCCGTAGCGAAAGCTGCTGCAAAAGCCCCCTATTTTAAGGGTGAGGCACACTAAGTGCCATTATACTAGATAAGTAATGAATGAAATACAAAAAAATACTTCAAAATGAGCTACATTAAAGATAAGAGCATTAGTTAAGTAGTTAAAAACAGTCAAACTCTGTTTAAAGAACAGCTACTTTAAAGGCAATTGAATTAAATAAGCAGTAAGGGAAAGCAAAGAGCTGGTCAAACTTTGGCCACACTAAGGGCCAGTGTATTAGATAAGTAGTGAAAAACTCAAAAACTTACAGCACCTGGTATTCCTAGGCAGTCTCCCATCCAAGTACTAACTAGGCCCAACTCTGCTTAGCTTCTGAGATCAGACGAGATCAGGCGTGAACAGGGTGGTATGGCCGTAAGCGTAAAGCTGCTGCAAAAGCCCCTATTTTAAGGTGAGGCACACTAAGTGCCATTATACTAGATAAGTAATGAATGAAATACAAAAAAATACTTCAAAATGAGCTACATTAAAGATAAGAGCATTAGTTAAGTAGTTAAAAACAGTCAAACTCTGTTTAAAGAACAGCTACTTTAAAGGCAATTGAATTAAATAAGCAGTAAGGGAAAGCAAAGAGCTGGTCAAACTTTGGCCACACTAAGGGCCAGTGTATTAGATAAGTAGTGAAAAACTCAAAACTTACAGCACCTGGTATTCCTAGGCAGTCTCCATCCAAGTACTAACTAGGCCCAACTCTGCTTAGCTTCTGAGATCAGACGAGATCAGGCGTGAACAGGGTGGTATGGCCGTAAGCGAAAGCTGCTGCAAAAGCCCCTATTTTAAGGTGAGGCACACTAAGTGCCATTATACTAGATAAGTAATGAATGAAATACAAAAAAATACTTCAAAATGAGCTACATTAAAGATAAGAGCATTAGTTAAGTAGTTAAAAACAGTCAAACTCTGTTTAAAGAACAGCTACTTTAAAGGCAATTGAATTAAATAAGCAGTAAGGGAAAGCAAAGAGCTGGTCAAACTTTGGCCACACTAAGGGCCAGTGTATTAGATAAGTAGTGAAAAACTCAAAAACTTACAGCACCTGGTATTCCTAGGCAGTCTCCCATCCAAGTACTAACTAGGCCCAACTCTGCTTAGCTTCTGAGATCAGACGAGATCAGGCGTGAACAGGGTGTGGATGGCCGTGCGAAAGCTGCTGCAAAAAGCCCCTATTTTAAGGTGAGGCACACTAAGTGCCATTATACTAGATAAGTAATGAATGAAATACAAAAAAATACTTCAAAATGAGCTACATTAAAGATAAGAGCATTAGTTAAGTAGTTAAAAACAGTCAAACTCTGTTTAAAGAACAGCTACTTTAAAGGCAATTGAATTAAATAAGCAGTAAGGGAAAGCAAAGAGCTGGTCAAACTTTGGCCACACTAAGGGCCAGTGTATTAGATAAGTAGTGAAAAAACTCAAAACTTACAGCACCTGGTATTCCTAGGCAGTCTCCCATCCAAGTACTAACTAGGCCCAACTCTGCTTAGCTTCTGAGATCAGGCGTGAACAGGTGGTATGGGCTGTATGGAAAGCTGCTGCAAAAAGCCCTATTTTAAGGTGAAGCACACTAAGTGCCATTATACTAGATAAGTAATGAATGAAATACAAAAAAATACTTCAAAATGAGCTACATTAAAGATAAGAGCATTAGTTAAGTAGTTAAAAACAGTCAAACTCTGTTTAAAGAACAGCTACTTTAAAGGCAATTGAATTAAATAAGCAGTAAGGAAAGCAAAGAGCTGGTCAAACTTTGGCCACACTAAGGGCCAGTGTATTAGATAAGTAGTGAAAAAACTCAAAAACTTACAGCACCTGGTATTCCTAGGCAGTCTCCCATCCAAGTACTAACTAGGCCCAACTCTGCTTAGCTTCTGAGATCAGATCAGAGGCGTGAACAGGGTGGTATGGCCGTGAAGCGAAAGCTGCTGCAAAAGCCCCTATTTTAAGGTGAGGCACACTAAGTGCCATTATACTAGATAAGTAATGAATGAAATACAAAAAAATACTTCAAAATGAGCTACATTAAAGATAAGAGCATTAGTTAAGTAGTTAAAAACAGTCAAACTCTGTTTAAAGAACAGCTACTTTAAAGGCAATTGAATTAAATAAGCAGTAAGGGGAAAGCAAAGAGCTGGTCAAACTTTGGCCACACTAAGGGCCAGTGTATTAGATAAGTAGTGAAAAAACTCAAAACTTACAGCACCTGGTATTCCTAGGCAGTCTCCCCATCCAAGTACTAACTAGGCCCAACTCTGTAGCTTCTGAGATCAGGCGAGATCAGGCGTGAACAGGGGTGGTATGGCCGTGGCGAAAGCTGCTGCAAAAAGCCCTATTTTAAGGTGAGGCACACTAAGTGCCATTATACTAGATAAGTAATGAATGAAATACAAAAAAAAATACTTCAAAATGAGCTACATTAAAGATAAGGCATTAGTTAAGTAGTTAAAAACAGTCAAACTCTGTTTAAAGAACAGCTACTTTAAAGGCAATTGAATTAAATAAGCAGTAAGGAAAGCAAAGAGCTGGTCAAACTTTGGCCACACTAAGGGCCAGTGTATTAGATAAGTAGTGAAAAAACTCAAAACTTACAGCACCTGGTATTCCTAGGCAGTCTCCCATCCAAGTACTAACTAGGCCCAACTCTGTAGCTTCTGAGATCAGACGAGATCAGGCGTGAACAGGGTGGTATGGCCGTAAGCTTAAAGCTGCTGCAAAAAGCCCCTATTTTAAGGTGAAGCACACTAAAGTGCCATTATACTAGATAAGTAATGAATGAAATACAAAAAAAATACTTTAAAATGAGCTACATTAAAGATAAGAGCATTAGTTAAGTAGTTAAAAACAGTCAAACTCTGTTTAAGAACAGCTACTTTAAAAACAATTGAATTAAATAAGCAGTAAGGAAAGCAAAGAGCTGGTCAAACTTTGGCCACACTAAGAGACCAGTGTATTAGATAAGTAGTGAAAAAACTCAAGAAACTTACAGCACCTGGTATTCCTAGGCAGTCTCCCATCCAAGTACTAACTAGGCCCAACTCTGTAGCTTCTGAGATCAGGCGAGATCAGGCGTGAACAGGGTGGTATGGCCGTAGCAAAAGCTGCTGCAAAAAGCCCCTATTTTTAGGTGAGGCACACTAAGTGCCATTATACTGGATAAGTAATAAGATAGAAATACAAAAAATACTTCAAAATGAGAATACATTAAAGATAAGAGCATTAGTTAAGTAGTTAAAAACAGTCAAACTCTGTTTAAAGAACAGCTACTTTAAAGACAATTGAATTAAATAAGCAGTAAAGGAAAGCAAAAACTTTGGTCAAACTTTGGCCACACTAAGAGACCAGTGTATTAGATAAGTAGTGAAAAAACTCAAAAGCTTACAGCACCTGGCCATTCCCTAGGCAGTCTCCCATCCAAGTACTAGCTAGGCCCCAACTCTGCTTAGCTTCTGAGATCCAGGCGAGATCAGCGTGAACAAGTGTGTGGTATGGCCGTAAGCGAAAGCTGCTGCAAAAAGCCCCCTATTTTAAGGTGAGGCACACTAGGGTGCCATTATACTAGATAAGTAATGAATGAAATACAAAAAAATGCTTCAAAATGAGCTACATTAAAGATAGAGCATTAGTTAAGTAGATTTAAAACAGTCAAACTCTGTTTAAAGAACAGCTACTTTAAAGGCAATTGAATTAAATAAGCAGTGAGAGAGAAAGCAAAAGGCTAGTCAAAGCTGGCCACACTAAGAGCCAGTGTATTAGATGAAGTGGTGAAAAAACTCAAAAACTTACAGCACCTGTTGTTCCTAGACGATCTCCCATCCAAGTACTAACAACTAGGCCAGAAACTCTGCTTAACTTCTGAGATCAGAGCGAGATCAGAAACGTGAACAGGAGTGGTATGGTCATGCTTGAAAGCTGCAAAAAGTAGCCCCTATTTTTAAAGGTGAGGAGCACACTAAGTGCCGATATACTGAATAAGTAATGAATGAAATACAAAAAATACTTCAAAATGAGCTACATTAAAGATAAGAGCATTAAGTTAAGTGGTTAAAAACAGTCAAACTCTGTTTAAAAAGAACAGCTACTTTAAAGAGCAATTGAATTAAATAAGCAGTGAGAAAACAAAGGGCTGGGTCAAACTTTGGCCACACACTGAGAGGCCAGTGTGGTAGATAGAGTAATTGAAAAAGCACAAAGCTTACAGCACCTGGTATTCTAAACAGTCTCCATCAGAAGTACTAACTGGGCCCAACTCTGGCAGCTTCTGAGATCAGGCGAGAACAGGCATGAACAGGGTGTTATGGCACGTAGCGAAAGCTGGTGCAAAAGCCCCCTATTTTGGAGTGCAGGAAGAGCACTAGAGATTGCCATTATATAGATAAGTAATGGATGAAATACAAAAAAATACTTCAAAATGAACTACATTAAAAGATAAGAGCATTAGTTAAGTAGTTAAAAACAGTCCAAACTCTGTTTAAGAACAACACTTTAAAAACAATTGGATTAAATAAGCAGTAAGGGAAAGCAAAGAGCTGAGGTCAAACTTTGGCCACACTGAGAGCCAGTGTATTAGATAAAGCAGTAGAAAAACTCCAAGAAGCTGCCTGGCACCTGTTATTCCTAGGCAGTCTCCCATCCCAGGAGTATGGCAGGCCCAACTCTCTACATAAAACTTCTGAGATCAGGCAAGGATCAAGAGGCGTGAACAAGTTGAAGTAGATCAATGGCAAAAGCTTTGTTGCAAAAGCCCCTATTTTGGGTGAGGCACACTAAATTTGCAGTATACTAGATAAGTAATGAATGAAATGCAAAAAAAATGCTTCAAATGAAATACATTAAAGATAAGGAGCATTAATTAAGTAAGTTAAAAGCAGGTCAAACTCTGTTTTAAGAACAGCTACTTTAAAAACAATTGAACTAAATAAGCAGTAGGAGAAAGCAAGAGAGCAGGTCAAAGCTTTGGCCACACAGAGACTGATGTATTAGATAAGTAGTAGAAAAACTCAAGAAACTTACAGCACCTGGTATTCCTAGGCAGTCTCACATCCAAGGAGTGCTAACTAGAGCCCCACTCTGCTTAACTTCTGAAGGATCAGGCAGGATCAGGCGGCATTGAACAAGATTGGGATGGCCGTGAAAAGAAAGCTAAAGCTGCTCACCAAAAAGCCCCTATTTTTAGATTGGGAGCACACTAGAATTATATACATTATACTAGTAAAGTAATGAATGATACAATACAAATACTTCAAAATGAGCTAAGTAAAAAGATAAGAGCATTGGTTAAGTAGTTAAAAACAGTCAAACTCTGTTTAAAGAACAGCTACTTTAAGAGCAATTGAATTAAATAAGCAGTGAGGAAAACAAGAGCTGGTCAAGCTTTGGCCACACTGAGGAGCCAGTGTATTAGATAAATGAGTGAAAAAACTCATAAACTTACAGCACCACAGTGTTACCTAGAGCAGTCTCCCATCCAAATTACTAAGTAGGCCCAACTCTCATTGCTTCTGAGATCAGAGCGAGATCAGGCGTGGCTTGAGATGTAGGGATGGCCGTAGTAAGCTACTTGCAAAAAGCCCTATTTTAAGGTAGGGAGCACACTAGAAGTTGTATTATACTAGATAAATAATGAATGAAATACAAAAAAATACTTCAAAATAGAGCTACATTAAAGATAAGAGCATTAGTTAAGTAGTTAAAAACAGTCCAGCTCTCTGTTTAAAGAACAACTACTTTAAAAGGCCGTTGAGTTAAATAAGCAGTAAGGGAAAGCAAAGAAACAGAGTCAAACTTTTGGCCACACTAAGAGACCAGTGTATTAGATAAGTAGTAGAAAAAACTCAAGAAGCTTGCAGCACCTGGTATTCCTGAGCAGTCTCATCCCAGAAGAAATTTGTGATTAGCTCTGTTCAGCAGCTGAGATCAGGCAGGATCAGTAAACAGACGAGGTGGGATGGTGTGTAATAAGCTTCTGCAAAAAACCGCTAATGTTCACAGTCAGGCATACTAATTGCCATTATACTGAATAAGTAATGAATGAGGAAATACAAATACTTTAGAATGAGCTGCATTAAAGATGAGAACCTTGGTTAAGTGGTTAAAAACAGTCAGAAACTCTGTTTAAAGAACAGCTACTTTAAAAACAGATTGAATTAAATAAGCAGTAAGAGGAAAACAAAGAGCTGGTCAAACTTTGGCCACACTGAGACAAGTGTATTAGATAAATGATGAAAAAAACTCAAAGCTTACAGCACCTGGTATTCCTAGACAGTCTCCCATCCAGAGAGTACTAACTGAGCCCCAACTCTTACTAAGCTTCTGAGATCAAGACAAGATCGAGGAAGTGAACAGAGGTGGGATCGGCATTAAGCAAAAGCTACTGCAAAAAGCCCCTATTTTTGGAGTGAAGCACACATAAGTGCCAAGTATACTAGATAAGTAATGAATGAAATACAAAAAATACTTCCAAAATGAGCTACATTAAAGATATGAGCATTAGTTAGAAGTAGTTAAAAACAGGTCAAGCTCTGTTTAAAAAAGAACAGCTGCTTTAAGAGCTTAGTGAATTAAATAAGCAGTAAGGGAAAGCAAAGAGCTGAAGATCAGGCTTTTGGCCACACCAAGGGCCAGTGTATTAGATGCGTGGTGAAAAACTCAAAAACTTACAACACCTGGTATTCGTAGACAGTCTCATCAGAGTACTGCTTTATAATTGCTTCTCTACTTACCTTCTGAGATCAGAGCCGAGGATCAAGGCGTGAACAGGGTGAGTATATGTGCGTGCGGCAACTACTGCACAAAGCCCTATTTTAAGGTAGAGCACACTAAGTGCCATTATTATACTAAGGCAAGTAATAGATGAAATACAAAAAATAATGCCAAATGAAATACATTAAAGATAAGAGCATTAGTTGAAGTAGTTAAAAACAGTCAAGCTCTGTTTAAAGAACTTAAAATACTTTAAAAAGCAATTTAGTTAAATGCGGCAGTAAGAGGAAAGCAAAGAGAGCTGAGGTCAAACTTTGGCCACACTGGAGGCAGTGTATTAAGATAAGTAGTGAAAAAACTCAAAAACTCACAGCACCACAGGTATTCCTCGGCAGTCTCCCATCAGAGAGTACTAACTAGGCCCAACTCTGTAGCTGGCTTGAGATCAGGTGAGATCAGCGTGAACAGGGTGGTATGGCAAGTAGCGAAAACTGCTGC
>NW_025048579.1:0-62936 GCF_018831695.1 Puntigrus tetrazona
GATAAGAGCATTAGTTAAGTAGTTAAAAACAGTCAAACTCTGTTTAAAGAACAGCTACTTTAAAGGCAATTGAATTAAATAAGCAGTAAGGGAAAGCAAAGAGCTGGTCAAACTTTGGCCACACTAAGGGCCAGTGTATTAGATAAGTAGTGAAAAACTCAAAAACTTACAGCACCTGGTATTCCTAGGCAGTCTCCCATCCAAGTACTAACTAGGCCCAACTCTGCTTAGCTTCTGAGATCAGGCGAGATCAGGCGTGAACAGGGTGGTATGGCGTGTGAAAGCTGCAAAAAAGCCCCTATTTTAAGGTGAGGCACACTAAGTGCCATTATACTAGATAAGTAATGAATGAAATACAAAAAAATACTTCAAAATGAGCTACATTAAAGATAAGGCATTAGTTAAGTAGTTAAAAACAGTCAAACTCTGTTTAAAGAACAGCTACTTTAAAGGCAATTGAATTAAATAAGCAGTAAAGGAAAGCAAAGAGGCTGGTCAAACTTTGGCCACACTAAGGGCCAGTGTATTAGATAAGTAGTGAAAAAACTCAAAAACTTACAGCACCTGGTATTCCTAGGCAGTCTCCCATCAGAAGTACTAACTAGGCCCAACTCTGTAGCTTCTGAGATCAGACGAGATCAGGCGTGAACAGGGTGGTATGGCCGTGCGAAAGCTGCTGCAAAAAGCCCCTATTTTAAGGTGAGGCACACTAAGTGCCATTATACTAGATAAGTAATGAATGAAATACAAAAAATACTTCAAAATGAGCTACATTAAAGATAAGAGCATTAGTTAAGTAGTTAAAAACAGTCAAACTCTGTTTAAAGAACAGCTACTTTAAAGGCAATTGAATTAAATAAGCAGTAAAGGAAAGCAAAGAGCTGGTCAAACTTTGGCCACACTAAGGGCCAGTGTATTAGATAAGTAGTGAAAAAACTCAAAAACTTACAGCACCTGGTATTCCTAGGCAGTCTCCCATCCAAGTACTAACTAGGCCCAACTCTGCTTAGCTTCTGAGATCAGGCTGAGAGATCAGGCGTGAACAGGGTGGTATGGCCGTAAGCAAAAGCTGCTGCAAAAAGCCCCTATTTTAAGGTGAGGCACACTAAGTGCCATTATACTAGATAAGTAATGAATGAAATACAAAAAAATACTTCAAAATGAGCTACATTAAAGATAAGAGCATTAGTTAAGTAGTTAAAAACAGTCAAACTCTGTTTAAAGAACAGCTACTTTAAAGGCAATTGAATTAAATAAGCAGTAAAGGAAAGCAAAGAGCTGGTCAAACTTTGGCCACACTAAGGGCCAGTGTATTAGATAAGTAGTGAAAAAACTCAAAACTTACAGCACCTGGTATTCCTAGGCAGTCTCCCATCCAAGTACTAACTAGGCCCAACTCTGCTTAGCTTCTGAGATCAGACGAGATCAGGCGTGAACAGGGTGGGATGGCCGTGGCGAAAGCTGCTGCAAAAAGCCCCTATTTTAAGGTGAGGCACACTAAGTGCCATTATACTAGATAAGTAATGAATGAAATACAAAAAAATACTTCAAAATGAGCTACATTAAAGATAAGAGCATTAGTTAAGTAGTTAAAAACAGTCAAACTCTGTTTAAAGAACAGCTACTTTAAAGGCAATTGAATTAAATAAGCAGTAAAGGAAAGCAAAGAGCTGGTCAAACTTTGGCCACACTAAGGGCCAGTGTATTAGATAAGTAGTGAAAAAACTCAAAAACTTACAGCACCTGGTATTCCTAGGCAGTCTCCCATCCAAGTACTAACTAGGCCCAACTCTGCTTAGCTTCTGAGATCAGGCGAGATCAGGCGTGAACAGGGTGGTATGGCCGTAAGCGAAAAGCTGCTGCAAAAGCCCCTATTTTAAGGTGAGGCACACTAAGTGCCATTATACTAGATAAGTAATGAATGAAATACAAAAAAATACTTCAAAATGAGCTACATTAAAGATAAGAGCATTAGTTAAGTAGTTAAAAACAGTCAAACTCTGTTTAAAGAACAGCTACTTTAAAGGCAATTGAATTAAATAAGCAGTAAGGGAAAGCAAAGAGCTGGTCAAACTTTGGCCACACTAAGGGCCAGTGTATTAGATAAGTAGTGAAAAAACTCAAAAACTTACAGCACCTGGTATTCCTAGGCAGTCTCCCATCCAAGTACTAACTAGGCCCAACTCTGCTTAGCTTCTGAGATCAGGCGAGATCAGGCGTGAACAGGGTGGGATGGCCGTGTGAAAGCTGCTGCAAAAAGCCCCTATTTTAAGGTGAGGCACACTAAGTGCCATTATACTAGATAAGTAATGAATGAAATACAAAAAAATACTTCAAAATGAGCTACATTAAAGATAAGAGCATTAGTTAAGTAGTTAAAAACAGTCAAACTCTGTTTAAAGAACAGCTACTTTAAAAAGGCAATTGAATTAAATAAGCAGTAAGGGAAAGCAAAGAGCTGGTCAAACTTTGGCCACACTAAGGGCCAGTGTATTAGATAAGTAGTGAAAAAACTCAAAACTTACAGCACCTGGTATTCCTAGGCAGTCTCCCATCCAAGTACTAACTAGGCCCAACTCTGCTTAGCTTCTGAGATCAGACGAGATCAGGCGTGAACAGGGTGGTATGGCCGTAAAGCGAAAGCTGCTGCAAAAAAGCCCTATTTTAAGGTGAGGCACACTAAGTGCCATTATACTAGATAAGTAATGAATGAAATACAAAAAAATACTTCAAAATGAGCTACATTAAAGATAAGAGCATTAGTTAAGTAGTTAAAAACAGTCAAACTCTGTTTAAAGAACAGCTACTTTAAAGGCAATTGAATTAAATAAGCAGTAAGGGAAAGCAAAGAGCTGGTCAAACTTTGGCCACACTAAGGGCCAGTGTATTAGATAAGTAGTGAAAAAACTCAAAAACTTACAGCACCTGGTATTCCTAGGCAGTCTCCCATCCAAGTACTAACTAGGCCCAACTCTGCTTAGCTTCTGAGATCAGACGAGATCAGGCGTGAACAGGGTGGGATGGCCGTAAGCAAAGCTGCTGCAAAAAGCCCCTATTTTAAGGTGAGGCACACTAAGTGCCATTATACTAGATAAGTAATGAATGAAATACAAAAAATACTTCAAAATGAGCTACATTAAAGATAAGAGCATTAGTTAAGTAGTTAAAAACAGTCAAACTCTGTTTAAAGAACAGCTACTTTAAAGGCAATTGAATTAAATAAGCAGTAAGGGAAAGCAAAGAGCTGGTCAAACTTTGGCCACACTAAGGGCCAGTGTATTAGATAAGTAGTGAAAAAACTCAAAACTTACAGCACCTGGTATTCCTAGGCAGTCTCCCATCCAAGTACTAACTAGGCCCAACTCTGCTTAGCTTCTGAGATCAGGCGAGATCAGGCGTGAACAGGGTGGGATGGCCGTAAGCAGAAAGCTGCTGCAAAAAGCCCCTATTTTAAGGTGAGGCACACTAAGTGCCATTATACTAGATAAGTAATGAATGAAATACAAAAAATACTTCAAAATGAGCTACATTAAAGATAAGAGCATTAGTTAAGTAGTTAAAAACAGTCAAACTCTGTTTAAAGAACAGCTACTTTAAAGGCAATTGAATTAAATAAGCAGTAAGGGAAAGCAAAGAGCTGGTCAAACTTTGGCCACACTAAGGGCCAGTGTATTAGATAAGTAGTGAAAAACTCAAAACTTACAGCACCTGGTATTCCTAGGCAGTCTCCCATCCAAGTACTAACTAGGCCCAACTCTGCTTAGCTTCTGAGATCAGGCGAGATCAGGCGTGAACAGGGTGGTATGGCCGTAAGCGAAAGCTGCTGCAAAAGCCCCTATTTTAAGGTGAGGCACACTAAGTGCCATTATACTAGATAAGTAATGAATGAAATACAAAAAAATACTTCAAAATGAGCTACATTAAAGATAAGAGCATTAGTTAAGTAGTTAAAAACAGTCAAACTCTGTTTAAAGAACAGCTACTTTAAAGGCAATTGAATTAAATAAGCAGTAAGGGAAAGCAAAGAGCTGGTCAAACTTTGGCCACACTAAGGGCCAGTGTATTAGATAAGTAGTGAAAAACTCAAAAACTTACAGCACCTGGTATTCCTAGGCAGTCTCCCATCCAAGTACTAACTAGGCCCAACTCTGCTTAGCTTCTGAGATCAGGCGAGATCAGGCGTGAACAGGGTGGGATGGCCGTAAGCAAAGCTGCTGCAAAAAGCCCCTATTTTAAGGTGAGGCACACTAAGTGCCATTATACTAGATAAGTAATGAATGAAATACAAAAAAATACTTCAAAATGAGCTACATTAAAGATAAGAGCATTAGTTAAGTAGTTAAAAACAGTCAAACTCTGTTTAAAGAACAGCTACTTTAAAGGCAATTGAATTAAATAAGCAGTAAAGGAAAGCAAAGAGCTGGTCAAACTTTGGCCACACTAAGGGCCAGTGTATTAGATAAGTAGTGAAAAAACTCAAAACTTACAGCACCTGGTATTCCTAGGCAGTCTCCCATCCAAGTACTAACTAGGCCCAACTCTGCTTAGCTTCTGAGATCAGGCGAGATCAGGCGTGAACAGGGTGGTATGGCCGTAAGCGAAAGCTGCTGCAAAAAGCCCCTATTTTAAGGTGAGGCACACTAAGTGCCATTATACTAGATAAGTAATGAATGAAATACAAAAAAAATACTTCAAAATGAGCTACATTAAAGATAAGAGCATTAGTTAAGTAGTTAAAAACAGTCAAACTCTGTTTAAAGAACAGCTACTTTAAAGGCAATTGAATTAAATAAGCAGTAAGGGAAAGCAAAGAGCTGGTCAAACTTTGGCCACACTAAGGCCAGTGTATTAGATAAGTAGTGAAAAACTCAAAACTTACAGCACCTGGTATTCCTAGGCAGTCTCCCATCCAAGTACTAACTAGGCCCAACTCTGCTTAGCTTCTGAGATCAGACGAGATCAGGCGTGAACAGGGTGGTATGGCCGTAAGCGAAAGCTGCTGCAAAAAGCCCCTATTTTAAGGTGAGGCACACTAAGTGCCATTATACTAGATAAGTAATGAATGAAAAATAAAAAAATACTTCAAAATGAGCTACATTAAAGATAAGAGCATTAGTTAAGTAGTTAAAAACAGTCAAACTCTGTTTAAAGAACAGCTACTTTAAAGGCAATTGAATTAAATAAGCAGTAAGGGAAAGCAAAGAGCTGGTCAAACTTTGGCCACACTAAGGGCCAGTGTATTAGATTAGTAGTGTGAAAAACTCAAAACTTACAGCACCTGGTATTCCTAGGCAGTCTCCCATCCAAGTACTAACTAGGCCCAACTCTGCTTAGCTTCTGAGATCAGACGAGATCAGGCGTGAATTTTTTTTTTTTTTTTTTTTTTTTTTTTTTTTTTTTTTTTTTATTATCAAAGTATCAAATCAATACAACTCATTAACACAGTGTGACATAGCCATTCATACATAAAGCGCAAAATCCTCCATTCAAATTTTCACATCACCAAACATTTACACACATATAATCATCCTATGTCATTTAACATTACAAATATAATTCTCCATCTTTAGAAATTTAAACTCAATCCTCCTTTGTCTTCCACAGATATAAGTCTATATCCATTAATAAAAGCTTTTTCAAAAACATCTTTGCTCAGATATTTCCACATTAGATAAATACTTTTTCCACAACAGTCCTGAACATCACAGCTACGTCCACTTTTTTCCCTTCATAATATGCCAAATTCCTCCTCGCCCATATTGCATACCTTGCATGACTTAAAATAAAGTTACACAAATTAACCTTCTTATCCTTATGATTCATACATTCACCAAATAAAAACAATTTTTTCCATTCATTTCCTGTTACATCTTTTCCCCATTCCTCCTTTACCACATTTTTCAATTTTTCATGAAACACAACAAGCTCTTTGCATTCAAAAAGATATGCATCAAAGTCTCGGGTCAATCTTACATACATCACATTCTCTGTTCACATTCTTATTTATTTGATGAATTACCACCTTTGTATATATTCTATTATGTCTTAATTTGAAGTCTAAATTTTCACAGTCCAGTCCATTATATTTCACACTTAAATTCTTCCATATTGTTTTAACGTTAAATCCTGGGAAGAGTTTTGGCCAAACAGCTTCTGATGCAGGCAATTTAATTTCCTTTTTCAGGAATATTTTATATATCAGCTTAGTATTTATATCAGCTAAAGGTTTCTTTTACCATTTTCAACATAAAACATTTCTGGCATTCCCCAATTTCCCGGTTTAACCGTTTCCCTCTCAATCCCTTCCACCCAGCTCCTGGGCAAACTTATTTTAATGTTTTCACATACAGAGTCCACTTTTGATTTTTCAATTTCCTCATCCCACTCTACCACATAATCATAAATGGCTCTATTTGGTAAAAACCTTTTATGTATTCATAAGCCATATCCTTTACCTGTCTTACTCCTGCTTTCATGTACAGTCTATTATAAAACATTTTCCCTTTCATCCGTATCTTTGGGTTCAAAAATATTGGCTGCTTGTGTATTTGGTTTATATTTTCACACTCGTACTCGACATTCACTAAAAATTCAGACCATGCACTCAATACTTCTTTATAAAACAGTGGCATATCTTCAATCATTGGCTTCTTTAAGGCCATGAATATCCCTTCTTCTCCACAACCACTACTTTTGTCCAGAAGATCTCTCATAAAACCCTTCCATCCATATTCCACTTTATCATATAAGTACTTCTTTATTGTTTTCACTCTTACTGCTTTCCTTTTTACATCTAAATCAATCAGCCTCAACCCACCCTCCTTGTAATCTGCTATTAATGTTTTTGTTGATATTTTCACTCCTTTCCCCCTCCACAAAAATGTGTTCACAACCTCCCTCATTTCATTCAACACCCAATCCGGTAGATCAATTACTCCCATCACATAATTACATTTAACAAGCAATAGTGAATTAACTACAACTACCATTCCTCTTAATCTTAAATCTCTTAATCTCCAAAACTGTAAAACCTGTTTTATTTTATTTAAAATCCCAGTCCATGTAGCATCTCTCGCCTCTTTTGCATTTACTCCTATATTCACACCTAAAATCTTTATATATTCTTTTCGCTACTTTAAAAGGAATATCTTGTCCTTCTATATCTGTTCCACCTACACTCATTATTTCTGATTTATCAACATTTATTTTAGCACCTGATGCTTTACCGTATGTTTCCATATGTTTCATTACCCTATTTATACTCTCTCTATCTTTGACTGTAAATGTTGTGTCATCTGCATACTGATGAATTATGCTCATTCCCCCATATGGAATTTGGATTCCTTTTATTTCCTTATCTTTTTTAACTAATGTTGCCAAAGGATCAGCCGTTATCGAATACAGCAATGCCGACAACGGACATCCCTGCCTAACTGACCTCTCTATAGGAAATGAGTCTGTTAAAACACCATTAATCTTTACACAACTTTTTGAATTACTATACAACAACTTTATCCATCTTAAAATCCTCTCCCGAAACCGAATCTTCTCATTACTTGCTCTATAAAACTGTGCTCTACCCTATCAAATGCCTTATTTAAATCCATACTTAAAATCAAACCCCCCTCCCCATCCTTTCCCATTTTGTCCACAACATCTCTTATTGTGCACACTGTATCTGAAATATCCCTGCCTGGTATACTATATGCTTGACTTGGTGATATTATACTCCCCACTATCTCTTTTATTCTATTTGCCAGTACTTTTGTCAGTATCTTATAATCTGTATTTAAAAGGCTCAAAGGCCTGTAATTTTCCAACTTAAGCCGACTACCTTTATTTTTATACAAGATATTGATTACCCCTAAAGTCAATGATTCTGGCACTTCCGCTCTCTCTTCCATAGTTTTATATAGCTTCCATAAAATGGGCGCTAAAACCTCGATGAACGTCTTATAAAACTCGTGTGTTAACCCATCCGATCCTGGGCTTTTATTTGGTTTTGTTTGTTTTATTGCTTCTTTTATTTCTTCTATGCTTATTTCTCTATCACACATATTTTTATCGCCCTCTTTTAACTTAGCACTCAACGTATCTAAAACTTCATCTACGCACTCTTGTTTTACACCTTTTTTCTTAAACAATCCCGCATAAAATGCCTCCACCACTCCTATTATTTCCACATAATCAGTTACCTTTACACCTTTTCCATTCTCCAATTCCATTATATGATTTCTCTTCTGCTTTCTTTTTTCTAGATTCAGAAAGAATTTTGTACTCCTCTCTCCCTCAACCGCATACTGTGCTCTACTTCTTACTTTTGCACCCTCACTTTTTTCTATTTCATACTCGTCCATTTCTGTTTTTATCTGACAATAACATTCTTTGCCGTACTCAGGATTACTTTCTATTTTTGCTTCTTTCTCCAATGCCTTTTCAGTGCTTCTATTCTACTTTTCCTCATAAAGTCCCTTTGCTTTGAATACCTAATGCTTCTTCTTTTATTTTTTCTTTCATTCCTTCCCACCACTCACACACATTTTCATCAAACAAAGGGTTTTCCATTTCATAACTTATGCATTTTCTAATATTTTCCTTATAAGCCTCTTCAGTTAATATGGATGAATTCAAACACCACACTCCCCTCCTCTTTCTCCCAGATTTATACCTATCTTTACTTTTATAGCTGCATGATCACTTATGCCTAAAAACTGTATTTCACATTTTTAACATAATTTAATATTTCTCTTTTAACTAAACAGAAATCTATCCTGCTTTGTTTTAAGCTTCCCATTACCATTTGCCTTCTAGAAAACTCTCTCTCAAATGGGTTTTCTTCTCTCCAAACATCTACCATTTCATCACTTTGCATCCACTCATTTAGATATTTCCTAGACACATCTGATTTAAAATTAGCAGTGCTTGAAGCATCTAATCTTGTGCACCACACATTGAAATCTCCAACCACTATACATTTACCTGTACATAATGGCTTTGTTTCTTTAAAAGTTCCTTTCTTTCAGCCTCTACATTTGGTGCATATATATTTATCAATCTAAACAATTCATTACAAAACACAAATTCTATAACTAACAATCTCCCTTATCATCTTTATATATTTGCTTTACACATTTCAGTTTTCTCTTTTTATCAAAATTGCAACACCACATGCTTTTTGAGTCCCGTGATTAACTAAAATATCTTCTTCCCATAATTTTTAATATTTTCCATAATTCCCTCTGTCCAATGTGTCTCTTGTAAACAAATTATGTCTGCTTTCAACATACCAATCACCTTCTCAACCTTTTTGATTCTCTTAGTCCATTACTATTTAAGCATGCAATGTTCATTGTGCCCCCACATAGCGAAAATTGCAGTTAAAAGGGTTCTATAATGCATTTAAATATACTCAAAGTCTTACTTTTCCCCTATACTCCATCTCTTTCTTCTTTCTTTTCCTCTGCATGATCTTCTCCTCACATGTGTCCATTTCCTCTCCTCCATTTGATTCTGGAGTCTCTTGCACCACATTCTTTCCCCCTTCTCCACTGACCTTCTCCCTCACCTGAAACGCCATGCCTTGACTTTTGGCATTACTGCCTTCTTGGCTCGCAATACCACTTTTTGCTGTCTTCCTCTCTTCTTCAGTCCTCGGTCCTTTCTCTTCTCTCTCCTCTCTCTGACCCGAGATCACGTCCTTTGGACAGGTCTCCTCCTCAGAGCCTCTCTGTTCTGCTGTGTCTTCTTTTCTGCTCCCATTGTCTCTTCTCACCTCCTCCACGGCCACAGAATCTTCCCCCTCCTCATTCTCCTCTTCCTCTTCCACCTCATACAGATCCGTCCACTTCTCATCACTTCCCTCTTCTTCAATCTCCACCACAGTTTCGCACACACAAAATCCAGTTCCCATCTTGCACACGTTGCAGATCCCTTCATTACATTCCCGTGCATAATGTCCTTGTTTGGCACACCTGAAACACTTGAAGCTCGGACAGTCTCTCACAACATGCCCAGGCTGAATGCACAAACGACACACTTTCACCTGTCTATCATGTATTACTCGAAAGTGCTCAGCACCTCCCACTGTGTCAAACTTTGTGGAATATGGCAACGATTTGACGGTGTCTGTGAACTTCACTTTCAAAAATCTTGTTCCATCCGCGATATCAGTTCCTGGCCACATTCTCCTTTTAATTCTTGAAACCGCCATCACTCCCCATTCCGTCAGCTTTTTCAATATTTCATCGTCCTGGATATATGTGGGCAGACCCAGGAACGAAACCACCAACTCTGTGCTGCTTATTTCTCTCGCCATGATTCTGCTCTTTTTATATTTAGTCCATCCAGTAATTTCTCCTTTCCTTTCTCCTCCTGCATAGTCAGCTCATATTCTCTTGGCGTTTTATATCTGCATCCAATAACCACTCCACATTCTTCTTTTACTTTCTTCAACAATTCCATCATAGTAATTCTGTCATCTCCATCTATCACCACGTGTACAGTTAGATGCTTGTCATAATTTCTCTTACTTTGTTCGCCATCACTGACTGTCTCCTTCAAATTCCTCTTGTCCAATCTGTTTTCCTTCTCCATGTTCTTTTTCTGCATTTTCCACCTTCTCAGAAACAGAAATATTTATCCCCAAACAGCAAGAGCTGCCTGGGGATTAAAACAACCGTTCAAACAAAAATCCCTGCTTATTTGACGTAGTTTTCAAACAATAAAGTGTTCCAAGCTCTTCCAAACAATCAATCTCCACCTGTTCTCGCCACTGACTCACTCACTTCCTGAATTCCACTAGAGGGCGCTCAGGGTGGTATGGCCGTAAGCGAAAGCTGCTGCAAAAAGGCCCCTATTTTAAGGTGAGGCACACTAAGTGCCATTATACTAGATAAGTAATGAATGAAATACAAAAAAATACTTCAAAATGAGCTACATTAAAGATAAGAGCATTAGTTAAGTAGTTAAAAACAGTCAAACTCTGTTTAAAGAACAGCTACTTTAAAGGCAATTGAATTAAATAAGCAGTAAAGTAAAGCAAAGAGCTGGTCAAACTTTGGCCACACTAAGGGCCAGTGTATTAGATAAGTAGTGAAAAAACTCAAAAACTTACAGCACCTGGTATTCCTAGGCAGTCTCCCATCCAAGTACTAACTAGGCCCAACTCTGCTTAGCTTCTGAGATCAGACGTGAACAGGGTGGTATGGCCGTAAGCAGAAAGCTGCTGCAAAAAGCCCCCTATTTTAAGGTGAGGCACACTAAGTGCCATTATACTAGATAAGTAATGAATGAAATACAAAAAAATACTTCAAAATGAGCTACATTAAAGATAAGAGCATTAGTTAAGTAGTTAAAAACAGTCAAACTCTGTTTAAAGAACAGCTACTTTAAAGGCAATTGAATTAAATAAGCAGTAAGGGAAAGCAAAGAGCTGGTCAAACTTTGGCCACACTAAGGGCCAGTGTATTAGATAAGTAGTGAAAAAACTCAAAAACTTACAGCACCTGGTATTCCTAGGTAGTCTCCCATCCAAGTACTAACTAGGCCCAACTCTGCTTAGCTTCTGAGATCAGACGAGATTAGGCGTGAACAGGGTGGTATGGCCGTAAGAGAAAGCTGCTGCAAAAAGGCCCCTATTTTAAGGTGAGGCACACTAAGTGCCATTATACTAGATAAGTAATGAATGAAATACAAAAAAATACTTCAAAATGAGCTACATTAAAGATAAGAGCATTAGTTAAGTAGTTAAAAACAGTCAAACTCTGTTTAAAGAACAGCTACTTTAAAGGCAATTGAATTAAATAAGCAGTAAGGGAAAGCAAAGAGCTAGTCAAACTTTGGCCACACTAAGGGCCAGTGTATTAGATAAGTAGTGAAAAAACTCAAAAACTTACAGCACCTGGTATTCCTAGGCAGTCTCCCATCCAAGTACTAACTAGGCCCAACTCTGCTTAGCTTCTGAGATCAGACGAGATCAGATCAGGCGTGAACAGGGTGGGATGGCCGTAAGTGAAAGCTGCTGCAAAAGCCCCTATTTTAAGGTGAGGCACACTAAGTGCCATTATACTAGATAAGTAATGAATGAAATACAAAAAAATACTTCAAAATGAGCTACATTAAAGATAAGAGCATTAGTTAAGTAGTTAAAAACAGTCAAACTCTGTTTAAAGAACAGCTACTTTAAAGGCAATTGAATTAAATAAGCAGTAAGGGAAAGCAAAGAGCTGGTCAAACTTTGGCCACACTAAGGGCCAGTGTATTAGATAAGTAGTGAAAAAACTCAAAAACTTACAGCACCTGGTATTCCTAGGTAGTCTCCCATCCAAGTGCTAACTAGGCCCAACTCTGCTTAGCTTCTGAGATCAGACGAGATCAGATCAGGCGTGAACAGGGTGGTATGGCCGTAAGCTAAAGCTGCTGCAAAAGCCCCTATTTTAAGGTGAGGCACACTAAGTGCCATTATACTAGATAAGTAATGAATGAAATACAAAAAAATACTTCAAAATGAGCTACATTAAAGATAAGAGCATTAGTTAAGTAGTTAAAAACAGTCAAACTCTGTTTAAAGAACAGCTACTTTAAAGGCAATTGAATTAAATAAGCAGTAAGGGAAAGCAAAGAGCTGGTCAAACTTTGGCCACACTAAGGGCCAGTGTATTAGATAAGTAGTGAAAAAACTCAAAAACTTACAGCACCTGGTATTCCTAGGTAGTCTCCCATCCAAGTACTAACTAGGCCCAACTCTGCTTAGCTTCTGAGATAAGACGAGATTAGGCGTGAACAGGGTGGTATGGCCGTAAGCGAAAGCTGCTGCAAAAGCCCCTATTTTAAGGTGAGGCACACTAAGTGCCATTATACTAGATAAGTAATGAATGAAATACAAAAAAATACTTCAAAATGAGCTACATTAAAGATAAGAGCATTAGTTAAGTAGTTAAAAACAGTCAAACTCTGTTTAAAGAACAGCTACTTTAAAGGCAATTGAATTAAATAAGCAGTAAGGGAAAGCAAAGAGCTGGTCAAACTTTGGCCACACTAAGGGCCAGTGTATTAGATAAGTAGTGAAAAAACTCAAAACTTACAGCACCTGGTATTCCTAGGCAGTCTCCCATCCAAGTACTAACTAGGCCCAACTCTGCTTAGCTTCTGAGATCAGACGAGATCTGGCGTGAACAGGGTGGTACGGCCGTAAGCGAAAGCTACTGCAAAAAGGCCCCTATTTTAAGGTGAGGCACACTAAGTGCCATTATACTAGATAAATAATGAATGAAATACAAAAAAAAAAAATACTTCAAATTGAGCTACATTAAAGATAAGAGCATTAGTTAAGTAGTTAAAAACAGTCAAACTCTGTTTAAAGAACAGCTACTTTAAAGGCAATTGAATTAAATAAGCAGTAAGGGAAAGCAAAGAGCTGGTCAAAACTTTGGCCACACTAAGGGCCAGTGTATTAGATAAGTAGTGAAAAAACTCAAAAAATTACAGCACCTGGTATTCCTAGGCAGTCTCCCATCCAAGTACTAACTAGGCCCAACTCTGCTTAGCTTCTGAGATCAGACAAGATCAGGCATGAACAGGGAGGTATGGCCGTAAGCTAAAGCTGCTGCAAAAAGCCCCCTATTTTAAGGTGAGGCACACTAAGTGCCATTATACTAGATAAGTAATGAATGAAATACAAAAAAATACTTCAAAATGAGCTACATTAAAGATAAGAGCATTAGTTAAGTAGTTAAAAACAGTCAAACTCTGTTTAAAGAACAGCTACTTTAAAGGCAATTGAATTAAATAAGCAGTAAGGGAAAGCAAAGACCTGGTCAAACTTTGGCCACACTAAGGGCCAGTGTATTAGATAAGTAGTGAAAAAACTCAAAAAATTACAGCACCTGGTATTCCTAGGCAGGCTCCCATCCAAGTACTAACTAGGCCCAACTCTGCTTAGCTTCTGAGATCAGACAAGATCAGGCGTGAACAGGGTGGTATGGCCGTAAGCGAAAGCTGCTGCAAAAAGCCCCCTAATTTAAGGTGAGGCACACTAAGTGCCATTATACTAGATAAGTAATGAATGAAATACAAAAAAAATAAAATACTTCAAAATGAGCTACATTACAGATTAGAGCATTAGTTAAGTAGTTAAAAACAGTCAAACTCTGTTTAAAGAACTACTACTTTAAAGGCAATTGAATTAAATAAGCAGTAAGGGAAAGCAAAGAGCTGGTCAAACTTTGGCCACACTAAGGGCCAGTGTATTAGATAAGTAGTGAAAAAACTCAAAAACTTACAGCACCTGGTATTCCTAGGCAGTCTCCCATTCAAGTACTAACTAGGTCCAACTCTGCTTAGCTTCTGAGATCAGACGAGATCAGGCGTGAACAGGGTGGGATGGCCGTAAGCAAAAGCTGCTGCAAAAAGCCCCCTATTTTAAGGTGAGGCACACTAAGTGCCATTATACTAGATAAGTAATGAATGAAATACAAAAAAATACTTCAAAATGAGCTACATTAAAGATAAGAGCATTAGTTAAGTAGTTAAAAACAGTCAAACTCTGTTTAAAGAACAGCTACTTTAAAGGCAATTGAATTAAGCAGTAAGGGAAATCAAAGAGCTGGTCAAACTTTGGCCACACTAAGGGCCAGTGTATTAGATAAGTAGTGAAAAAATTCAAAAACTTACAGCACCTGGTGTTCCTAGGCAGTCTCCCATCCAAGTACTAACTAGGCCCAACTCTGCTTAGCTTCTGAGATCAGACGAGATCAGGCGTGAACAGGGTGGTATGGCCGTAAGCAAAAGCTGCTGCAAAAAGCCCCCTATTTTAAGGTGAGGCACACTAAGTGCCATTATACTAGATAAGTAATGAATGAAATACAAAAAATACTTCAAAATGAGCTACATTAAAGATAAGAGCATTAGTTAAGTAGTTAAAAACAGTCAAACTCTGTTTAAAGAACAGCTACTTTAAAGGCAATTGAATTAAATAAGCAGTAAGGGAAAGCAAAGAGCTGGTCAAACTTTGGCCACACTAAGGGCCAGTGTATTAGATAAGTAGTGAAAAAACTCAAAACTTACAGCACCTGGTATTCCTAGGCAGTCTCCCATCCAAGTACTAACTAGGCCCAACTCTGCTTAGCTTCTGAGATCAGACGAGATCAGGCGTGAACAGGGTGGTATGGCCGTAAGCGAAAGCTGCTGCAAAAAGCCCCTATTTTAAGGTGAGGCACACTAAGTGCCATTATACTAGATAAGTACTGAATGAAATACAAAAAATACTTCAAAATGAGCTACATTAAAGATAAGAGCATTAGTTAAGTAGTTAAAAACAGTCAAACTCTGTTTAAAGAACAGCTACTTTAAAGGCAATTGAATTAAATAAGCAGTAAGGGAAAGCAAAGAGCTGGTCAAACTTTGGCCACACTAAGGGCCAGTGTATTAGATAAGTAGTGAAAAAACTCAAAACTTACAGCACCTGGTATTCCTAGGCAGTCTCCCATCCAAGTACTAACTAGGCCCAACTCTGCTTAGCTTCTGAGATCAGACGAGATCAGGCGTGAACAGGGTGGGATGGCCGTGAAGTTAAAGCTGCTGCAAAAAGTCCCCTATTTTAAGGTGAGGCACACTAAGTGCCATTATACTAGATAAGTAATGAATGAAATACAAAAAATACTTCAAAATGAGCTACATTAAAGATAAGAGCATTAGTTAAGTAGTTAAAAACAGTCAAACTCTGTTTAAAGAACAGCTACTTTAAAGGCAATTGAATTAAATAAGCAGTAAGGGAAAGCAAAGAGCTGGTCAAACTTTGGCCACACTAAGGGCCAGTGTATTAGATAAGTAGTGAAAAACTCAAAAACTTACAGCACCTGGTATTCCTAGGCAGTCTCCCATCCAAGTACTAACCAGGCCCAACTCTGCTTAGCTTCTGAGATCAGACGAGATCAGGCGTGAACAGGGTGGGATGGCCGTAAGCGAAAGCTACTGCAAAAAGCCCCCTATTTTAAGGTGAGGCACACTAAGTGCCATTATACTAGATAAGTAATGAATGAAATACAAAAAAATACTTCAAAATGAGCTACATTAAAGATAAGAGCATTAGTTAAGTAGTTAAAAACAGTCAAACTCTGTTTAAAGAACAGCTACTTTAAAGGCAATTGAATTAAATAAGCAGTAAGGGAAAGCAAAGAGCTGGTCAAACTTTGGCCACACTAAGGGCCAGTGTATTAGATAAGTAGTGAAAAAACTCAAAAACTTACAGCACCTGGTATTCCTAGGCAGTCTCCCATCCAAGTGCTAACTAGGCCCAACTCTGCTTAGCTTCTGAGATCAGACGAGATCAGGCGTGAACGGGGTGGGATGGCCGTAAGCGAAAGCTGCTGCAAAAAGCCCCTATTTTAAGGTGAGGCAGACTAAGTGCCATTATACTAGATAAGTAATGAATGAAATACAAAAAATACTTCAAAATGAGCTACATTAAAGATAAGAGCATTAGTTAAGTAGTTAAAAACAGTCAAACTCTGTTTAAAGAACAGCTACTTTAAAGGCAATTGAATTAAATAAGCAGTAAGGGAAAGCAAAGAGCTGGTCAAACTTTGGCCACACTAAGGGCCAGTGTATTAGATAAGTAGTGAAAAACTCAAAACTTACAGCACCTGGTATTCCTAGGCAGTCCCCATCCAAGTACTAACTAGGCCCAACTCTGCTTAGCTTCTGAGATCAGATGTGAACAGGGTGGTATGTCCGTAGTTTAAAGCTGCTGCAAAAAGCCCCTATTTTAATGTGAGGCACACTAAGTGCCATTATACTAGATAAGTAATGAATGAAATACAAAAAAATTCTTCAAAATGAGCTACATTAAAGATAAGAGCATTAGTTAAGTAGTTAAAAACAGTCAAACTCTGTTTAAAGAACAGCTACTTTAAAGGCAATTGAATTAAATAAGCAGTAAGGGAAAGCAAAGAGCTGGTCAAACTTTGGCCACACTAAGGGCCAGTGTATTAGATAAGTAGTGAAAAAACTCAAAAACTTACAGCACCTGGTATTCCTAGGCAGTCTCCCATCCAAGTACTAACTAGGCCCAACTCTGCTTAGCTTCTGAGATCAGACGAGATCAGGCGTGAACAGGGTGGGATGGCCGTAAGCGAAAGCTGCTGCAAAAAGCCCCCTATTTTAAGGTGAGGCACACTAAGTGCCATTATACTAGATAAGTAATGAATGAAATACAAAAAAATACTTCAAAATGAGCTACATTAAAGATAAGAGCATTAGTTAAGTAGTTAAAAACAGTCAAACTCTGTTTAAAGAACAGCTACTTTAAAGGCAATTGAATTAAAAAAGGAATAAGGGAAAGCAAAGAGCTGGTCAAACTTTGGCCACACTAAGGGCCAGTGTATTAGATAAGTAGTGAAAAAACTCAAAAACTTACAGCACCTGGTATTCCTAGGCAGTCTCCCATCCAAGTACTAACTAGGCCCATCTCTGCTTAGCTTCTGAGATCAGACGAGATCAGTCGTGAACAGGGTGGGATGGCCGTAAGCGAAAGCTGCTGCAAAAAGCCCCCTATTTTAAGGTGAGGCACACTAAGTGCCATTATACTAGATAAGTAATGAATGAAATACAAAAAAATACTTCAAAATGAGCTACATTAAAGATAAGAGCATTAGTTAAGTAGTTAAAAACAGTCAAACTCTGTTTAAAGAACAGCTACTTTAAAGGCAATTGAATTAAATAAGCAGTAAGGGAAAGCAAAGAGCTGGTCAAACTTTGGCCACACTAAGGGCCAGTGTATTAGATAAGTAGTGAAAAAACTCAAAACTTACAGCACCTGGTATTCCTAGGCAGTCTCCCATCCAAGTACTAACTAGGCCCAACTCTGCTTAGCTTCTGAGATCAGACAAGATCAAGCATTAAAAACAGGGTGGTATGGCCGTAAGCGAAAGCTGCTGCAAAAAGCCCCCTATTTTAAGGTGAGGCACACTAAGTGCCATTATACTAGATAAGTAATGAATGAAATACAAAAAATACTTCAAAATGAGCTACTTTAAAGATAAGAGCATTAGTTAAGTAGTTAAAAACAGTCAAACTCTGTTTAAAGAACAGCTACTTTAAAGGCAATTGAATTAAATAAGCAGTAAGGGAAAGCAAAGAGCTGGTCAAACTTTGGCCACACTAAGGGCCAGTGTATTAGATAAGTAGTGAAAAAACTCAAAAACTTACAGCACCTGGTATTCCTAGGCAGTCTCCCATCCAAGTACTAACTAGGCCCAACTCTGCTTAGTTTCTGAGATCAGGCTTGAACAGGGTGGTATGGCCGTAAGCGAAAGCTGCTGGAAAAAGCCCCTATTTTAAGGTGAGGCACACTAAGTGCCATTATACTAGATAAGTAATGAATGAAATACAAAAAAATACTTCAAAATGAGCTACATTAAAGATAAGAGCATTAGTTAAGTAGTTAAAAACAGTCAAACTCTGTTTAAAGTACAGCTACTTTAAAGGCAATTGAATTAAATAAGCAGTAAGGGAAAGCAAAGAGCTGGTCAAACTTTGGCCACACTAAGGGCCAGTGTATTAGATAAGTAGTGAAAAAACTCAAAAACCTACAGCACCTGGTATTGCTAGGCAGTCTCCCATCCAAGTACTAACTAGGTCCAACTCTGCTTAGCTTCTGAGATCAAACAAGATCAGGAGTGAAGAGGGTGGTATGGCCTTAAGCGAAAGCTGCTGCAAAAAGCCCCCTCCTTTAAGGTGAGGCACACTAAGTGCCATTATACTAGATAAGTAATGAATGAAATACAAAAAAATACTTCAAAATGAGCTACATTAAAGATAAGAGCATTAGTTAAGTAGTTAAAAACAGTCAAACTCTGTTTAAAGAACAGCTACTTTAAAGGCAATTGAATTAAATAAGCAGTAAGGGAAAGCAAAGAGCTGGTCAAACTTTGGCCACACTAAGGGCCAGTGTATTAGATAAGTAGTGAAAAAACTCAAAAACTTACAGCACCTGGTATTCCTAGGCAGTCTCCCATCCAAGTACTAACTAGGCCCAACTCTGCTTAGCTTCTGAGATCAGACGAGATCAGTCGTGAACAGGGTGGGATGGCATAAGCGAAAGCTGCTGCAAAAAGCCCCTATTTTAAGGTGAGGCACACTAAGTGCCATTATACTAGATAAGTAATGAATGAAATACAAAAAAATACTTCAAAATGAGCTACATTAAAGATAAGAGCATTAGTTAAGTAGTTAAAAACAGTCAAACTCTGTTTAAAGAACAGCTACTTTAAAGGCAATTGAATTAAATAAGCAGTAAGGGAAAGCAAAGAGCTGGTCAAACTTTGGCCACACTAAGGGCCAGTGTATTAGATAAGTAGTGAAAAAACTCAAAACTTACAGCACCTGGTATTCCTAGGCAGTCTCCCATCCAAGTACTAACTAGGCCCAACTCTGCTTAGCTTCTGAGATCAAACGAGATCAGGCGTGAACAGGGTGGGATGGCCGTAAGCGAAAGCTGCTGCAAAAAGCCCCCTATTTTAAGGTGAGGCACACTAAGTGCCATTATACTAGATAAGTAATGAATGAAATACAAAAAAAATACTTCAAAATTAGCTACATTAAAGATAAGAGCATTAGTTAAGTAGTTAAAAACAGTCAAACTCTGTTTAAAGAACAGCTACTTTAAAGGCAATTGAATTAAATAAGCAGTAAGGGAAACTAAAAGAGCTGGTCAAACTTTGGCCACACTAAGGGCCAGTGTATTAGATAAGTAGTGAAAAAACTCAAAAACTTACTTCAAAATGAGCTACATTAAAGATAAGAGCATTAGTTAAGTAGTTAAAAACAGTCAAACTCTGTTTAAAGAACAGCTACTTTAAAGGCAATTGAATTAAATAAGCAGTAAGGGAAAGCAAAGAGCTGGTCAAACTTTGGCCACACTAAGGGCCAGTGTATTAGATAAGTAGTGAAAAACTCAAAACTTACAGCACCTGGTATTCCTAGGCAGTCTCCCATCCAAGTACTAACTAGGCCCAACTCTGCTTAGCTTCTGAGATCAGACGAGATCAGGCGTGAACAGGGTGGTATGGCCGTAAGCGAAAGCTGCTGCAAAAAGCCCCCTATTTTAAGGTGAGGCACACTAAGTGCCATTATACTAGATAAGTAATGAATGAAATATAAAAAAATACTTCATAATGAGCTACATTAAAGATAAGAGCATTAGTTAAGTAGTTAAAAACAGTCAAACTCTGTTTAAAGAACAGCTACTTTAAAGGCAATTGAATTAAATAAGCAGTATGGGAAAGCAAAGAGCTGGTCAAACTTTGGCCACACTAAGGGCCAGTGTATTAGATAAGTAGTGAAAAAACTCAAAAACTTACAGCACCTGGTATTCCTAGGAAGTCTCCCATCCAAGTACTAACTAAGCCCAACTCTGCTTAGCTTCTGAGATCAGGCGTGAACAGGGTGGTATGGCCCTAAGAGAAAGCTGCTGCAAAAAGCCTCCTATTTTAAGGTGAGGCACACTAAGTGCCATTATACTAGATAAGTAATGAATGAAATACAAAAAAATACTTCAAAATGAGCTACATTAAAGATAAGAGCATTAGTTAAGTAGTTAAAAACAGTCAAACTCTGTTTAAAGTACAGCTACTTTAAAGGCAATTGAATTAAATAAGCAGTAAGGGAAAGCAAAGAGCTGGTCAAACTTTGGCCACACTAAGGGCCAGTGTATTAGATAAGTAGTGAAAAAACTCAAAAACTTACAGCACCTGGTATTCCTAAGCAGTCTCCCATCCAAGTACTAACTAGGCCCAACTCTGCTTAGCTTCTGAGATCAGATGAGATCAGGCGTAAACAGGGTGATATGGCCATAAGCAAAAGCTGCTGCAAAAAGCCCCCTATTTTAAGGTGAGGCACACTAAGTGCCATTATACTAGATAAGTAATGAATGAAATACAAAAAAATACTTTAAAATGAGCTACATTAAAGATAAGAGCATTAGTTAAGTAGTTAAAAACAGTCAAACTCTGCTTAAAGTACAGCTACTTTAAAGGCAATTGAATTAAATAAGCAGTAAGGGAAAGCAAAGAGCTGGTCAAACTTTAGCCACACTAAGGGCCAGTGTATTAGATAAGTAGTGAAAAAACTCAAAAACCTACAGCACCTGGTATTCCCCCATCCAAGAACTAACTAGGCCCAACTCTGCTTAGCTTCTGAGATCAGACAAGATCAGGCGTGAACAGGGTGGTACGGCCGTAAGCGAAAGCTGCTGCAAAAAGCCCCCTATTTTAAGGTGAGGCGCACTAAGTGCCATTACACTAGATAAGTAAATGAAATACAAAAAAATACTTCAAAATGAGCTACATTAAAGATAAGAGCATTAGTTTAGTAGTTAAAAACAGTCAAACTCTGTTTAAAGTACAGCTACTTTAAAGGCAATTGAATTAAATAAGCAGTAAGGGAAAGCAAAGAGCTGGTCAAACTTTGGCCACACTAAGGGCCAGTGTATTAGATAAGTAGTGAAAAAACTCAAAAACTTACAGCACCTGGTATTCCTAGGCAGTCTACCATCCAAGTACTAACTAGGCCCAACTCTGCTTAGCTTCTGAGATCAGACGAGATCAGGCGTGAACAGGGTGGTATGGCCGTAAGCTAAAGCTGCTGCAAAAAGCCCTATTTTTAAGGTGAGGCACACTAAGTGCCATTATACTAGATAAGTAATGAATGAAATACAAAAAAATACTTCAAAATGAGCTACATTAAAGATAAGAGCATTAGTTTAGTAGTTAAAAACAGTCAAACTCTGTTTAAAGTACAGCTACTTTAAAGGCAATTGAATTAAATAAGCAGTAAAGGAAAGCAAAGAGCTGGTCAAACTTTGGCCACACTAAGGGCCAGTGTATTAGATAAGTAGTGAAAAACTCAAAACCTACAGCACCTGGTATCCTAGGCAGTCTCCCATCCAAGTACTAACCAGGCCCAACTCTGCTTAGCTTCTGAGATCAGACGAGATCAGGCGTGAACAGGGTGGTATGGCCGTAAGCTAAAGCTGCTGCAAAAAGCCCCCTATTTTAAGGTGAGGCACACTAAGTGCCATTATACTAGATAAGTAATGAATGAAATACAAAAAATACTTCAAAATGAGCTACATTAAAGATAAGAGCATTAGTTAAGTAGTTAAAATCAGTCAAACTCTGTTTAAAGTACAGCTACTTTAAAGGCAATTGAATTAAATAAGCAGTAAGAGAAAGCAAAGAGCTGGTCAATCTTTGGCCACACTAAGAGCCAGTGTATTAGATAAGTAGTGAAAAAAACTCAAAAACCTACAGCACCTGGTATTCCTAGGCAGTCTACCATCCAAGTACTAACCAGGCCTAACTCTGCTTAGCTTCTGAGATCAGACAAAATCAGGCGTGAACAGGGTGGTATGGCCGTAAGCGATAACTGCTGCAAAAAGCCCCCTATTTTAAGGTGAGGCTCACTAAGTGTCATTTTATTAGATAATGAATGAAATACAAAAAAATACTTCAAAATGAGCTACATTAAAGATAAGAGCATTAGTTAAGTAGTTAAAAACAGTCAAACTCTGTTTAAAGTACAGATACTTTAAAGGCAACTGAATTAAATAAGCAGTAAGGGAAAGCAAAGAGCTGGTCAAACTTTGGCCACACTAAGGGCCAGTGTATTAGATAAGTAGTGAAAAAACTCAAAAACTTACAGCACCTGGTATTCCTAGGCAGTCTACCATCCAAGTACTAACTAGGCCCAACTCTGCTTAGCTTCTGAGATCAGACGAGATCAGGCGTGAACAGGGTGGTATGGCCGTAAGCGAAAGCTGCTGCAAAAAGCCCCCTATTTTAAGGTGAGGCACACTAAGTGCCATTATACTAGATAAGTAATGAATGAAATACAAAAAAATACTTCAAATTGAGCTACATTAAAGATAAGAGCATTAGTTAAGTAGTTAAAAACAGTCAAACTCTGTTTAAAGAACAGCTACTTTAAAGGCAATTGAATTAAATAAGCAGTAAGGGAAAGCAAAGAGCTGGTCAAACTTTGGCCACACTAAGGGCCAGTGTATTAGATAAGTAGTGAAAAAACTCGAAAAACTTACAGCACCTGGTATTCCTAGGCAGCCTCCCATCCAAGTACTAACTAGGCCCAACTCTGCTTAGCTTCTGAGATCAGACGAGATCAGGCGTGAACAGGGTGGGATGGCCATAAGCTAAAGCTGCTGCAAAAAGCCCCCTATTTTAAGGTGAGGCACACTAAGTGCCATTATACTAGATAAGTAATGAATGAAATACAAAAAAATACTTCAAAATGAGCTACATTAAAGATAAGAGCATTAGTTAAGTAGTTAAAAACAGTCAAACTCTGTTTAAAGAAAAGCTACTTTAAAGGCATTTGAATTAAATAAGCAGTAAGGGAAAGCAAAGAGCTGGTCAAACTTTGGCCACACTAAGGGCCAGTGTATTAGATAAGTAGTGAAAAAACTCAAAACTTACAGCACCTGGTATTCCTATGCAGTCTCCCATCCAAGTACTAACTAGGCCCAACTCTGCTTAGCTTCTGAGATCAGACGAGATCAGGCGTGAACAGGGTGGTATGGCCGTAAGCGAAAGCTGCTGCAAAAAGCCCCCTATTTTAAGGTGAGGCACACTAAGTGCCATTATACTAGATAAGTAATGAATGAAATACAAAAAATACTTCAAATTGAGCTACATTAAAGATAAGAGCATTAGTTAAGTAGTTAAAAACAGTCAAACTCTGTTTAAAGAACAGCTACTTTAAAGGCAATTGAATTAAATAAGCAGTAAGGGAAAGCAAAGAGCTGGTCAAACTTTGGCCACACTAAGGGCCAGTGTATTAGATAAGTAGTGAAAAAACTCGAAAAACTTACAGCACCTGGTATTCCTAGGCAGCCTCCCATCCAAGTACTAACTAGGCCCAACTCTGCTTAGCTTCTGAGATCAGACGAGATCAGGCGTGAACAGGGTGGGATGGCCATAAGCTAAAGCTGCTGCAAAAGCCCCTATTTTAAGGTGAGGCACACTAAGTGCCATTATACTAGATAAGTAATGAATGAAATACAAAAAATACTTCAAAATGAGCTACATTAAAGATAAGAGCATTAGTTAAGTAGTTAAAAACAGTCAAACTCTGTTTAAAGAAAAGCTACTTTAAAGGCAATTGAATTAAATAAGCAGTAAGGGAAAGCAAAGAGCTGGTCAAACTTTGGCCACACTAAGGGCCAGTGTATTAGATAAGTAGTGAAAAAACTCAAAACTTACAGCACCTGGTATTCCTAGGCAGTCTCCCATCCAAGTACTAACTAGGCCCAACTCTGCTTAGCTTCTGAGATCAGACGAGATCAGGTGTGAACAGGGTGGGATGGGTGTAAGCTAAAGCTGCTGCAAAAAGCCCCTATTTTAAGGTGAGGCACACTAAGTGCCATTATACTAGATAAGTAATGAATGAAATACAAAAAAATACTTCAAAATGAGCTACATTAAAGATAAGAGCATTAGTTAAGTAGTTAAAAACAGTCAAACTCTGTTTAAAGAACAGCTACTTTAAAGGCAATTGAATTAAATAAGCAGTAAGGGAAAGCAAAGAGCTGGTCAAACTTTGGCCACACTAAGGGCCAGTGTATTAGATAAGTAGTGAAAAACTCAAAACTTACAGCACCTGGTATTCCTAGGCAGTCTCCCATCCAAGTACTAACTAGGCCCAACTCTGCTTAGCTTCTGAGATCAGACGTGAACAGGCGTGGGTGGTATGGCCGTAAGCTAAAGCTGCTGCAAAAGCCCCCTATTTTAAGGTGAGGCACACTAAGTGCCATTATACTAGATAAGTAATGAATGAAATACAAAAAATACTTCAAAATGAGCTACATTAAAGATAAGAGCATTAGTTAAGTAGTTAAAAACAGTCAAACTCTGTTTAAAGAAAAGCTACTTTAAAGGCAATTGAATTAAATAAGCAGTAAGGGAAAGCAAAGAGCTGGTCAAACTTTGGCCACACTAAGGGCCAGTGTATTAGATAAGTAGTGAAAAAACTCAAAAACTTACAGCAACTGGTATTCCTAGGCAGTCTCCCATCCAAGTACTAACTAGGCCCAACTCTGCTTAGCTTCTGAGATCAGACGAGATCAGGCGTGAACAGGGTGGGATGGCCGTAAGTTTAAAGCTGCTGCAAAAAGCCCCTATTTTAAGGTGAGGCACACTAAGTGCCATTATACTAGATAAGTAATGAATGAAATACAAAAAATACTTCAAAATGAGCTACATTAAAGATAAGAGCATTAGTTAAGTAGTTAAAAACAGTCAAACTCTGTTTAAAGAACAGCTACTTTAAAGGCAATTGAATTAAATAAGCAGTAAGGGAAAGCAAAGAGCTGGTCAAACTTTGGCCACACTAAGGGCCAGTGTATTAGATAAGTAGTGAAAAACTCAAAACTTACAGCACCTGGTATTCCTAGGCAGTCTCCCATCCAAGTACTAACTAGGCCCAACTCTGCTTAGCTTCTGAGATCAGACTAGATCAGGCGTGAACAGGGTGGTATGGCCGTAAGCGAAAGCTGCTGCAAAAAGCCCCCTATTTTAAGGTGAGGCACACTAAGTGCCATTATACTAGATAAGTAATGAATGAAATACAAAAAATACTTCAAAATGAGCTACATTAAAGATAAGAGCATTAGTTAAGTAGTTAAAAACAGTCAAACTCTGTTTAAAGAACAGCTACTTTAAAGGCAATTGAATTAAATAAGCAGTAAGGGAAAGCAAAGAGCTGGTCAAACTTTGGCCACACTAAGGGCCAGTGTATTAGATAAGTAGTGAAAAAACTCGAAAACTTACAGCACCTGGTATTCCTAGGCAGTCTCCCATCCAAGTACTAACTAGGCCCAACTCTGCTTAGCTTCTGAGATCAGACGAGATCAGGCGTGAACAGGGTGGTATGGCCGTAAGCGAAAGCTGCTGCAAAAAGGCCCCTATTTTAAGGTGAAGCACACTAAGTGCCATTATACTAGATAAGTAATGAATGAAATACAAAAAAATACTTCAAAATGAGCTACATTAAAGATAAGAGCATTAGTTAAGTAGTTAAAAACAGTCAAACTCTGTTTAAAGAACAGCTACTTTAAAGGCAATTGAATTAAATAAGCAGTAAGGGAAAGCAAAGAGCTGGTCAAACTTTGGCCACACTAAGGGCCAGTGTATTAGATAAGTAGTGAAAAAACTCAAAAACTTACAGCACCTGGTATTCCTAGGCAGTCTCCCATCCAAGTACTAACTAGGCCCAACTCTGCTTAGCTTCTGAGATCAGGCGTGAACAGGGTGGTATGGCCGTAAGCTAAAGCTGCTGCAAAAAGCTCCCTATTTTAAGGTGAAGCACACTAAGTGCCATTATACTAGATAAGTAATGAATGAAATACAAAAAATACTTCAAAATGAGCTACATTAAAGATAAGAGCATTAGTTAAGTAGTTAAAAACAGTCAAACTCTGTTTAAAGAACAGCTACTTTAAAGGCAATTGAATTAAATAAGCAGTAAGGGAAAGCAAAGAGCTGGTCAAACTTTGGCCACACTAAGGGCCAGTGTATTAGATAAGTAGTGAAAAAACTCAAAACTTACAGCACCTGGTATTCCTAGGCAGTCTCCCATCCAAGTACTAACTAGGCCCAACTCTGCTTAGCTTCTGAGATCAGGCGTGAACAGGGTGGTATGGCCGTAAGCGAAAGCTGCTGCAAAAAGCCCCCTATTTTAAGGTGAGGCACACTAAGTGCCATTATACTAGATAAGTAATGAATGAAATACAAAAAAATACTTCAAAATGAGCTACATTAAAGATAAGAGCATTAGTTAAGTAGTTAAAAACAGTCAAACTCTGTTTAAAGAACAGCTACTTTAAAGGCAATTGAATTAAATAAGCAGTAAGGGAAAAGCAAAGAGCTGGTCAAACTTTGGCCACACTAAGGGCCAGTGTATTAGATAAGTAGTGAAAAACTCAAAAACTTACAGCACCTGGTATTCCTAGGCAGTCTCCCATCCAAGTACTAACTAGGCCCAACTCTGCTTAGCTTCTGAGATCAGACGAGATCAGGCGTGAACAGGGTGGTATGGTCGAAGTTTAAAGCTGCTGCAAAAAGCCCCCTATTTTAAGGTGAGGCACACTAATGCCATTATACTAGATAAGTAATGAATGAAATACAAAAAAATACTTCAAAATGAGCTACATTAAAGATAAGAGCATTAGTTAAGTAGTTAAAAACAGTCAAACTCTGTTTAAAGAACAGCTACTTTAAAGGCAATTGAATTAAATAAGCAGTAAGGGAAAGCAAAGAGCTGGTCAAACTTTGGCCACACTAAGGGCCAGTGTATTAGATAAGTAGTGAAAAACTCAAAACTTACAGCACCTGGTATTCCTAGGCAGTCTCCCATCCAAGGACTAACTAGGCCCAACTCTGCTTAGCTTCTGAGATCAGACGAGATCAGGCGTGAACAGGGTGGTATGGCCGTGAAGCTAAAGCTGCTGCAAAAAGCCCCCTATTTTAAGGTGAAGCACACTAAGTGCCATTATACTAGATAAGTAATGAATGAAATACAAAAAAATACTTCAAAATGAGCTACATTAAAGATAAGAGCATTAGTTAAGTAGTTAAAAACAGTCAAACTCTGTTTAAAGAACAGCTACTTTAAAGGCAATTGAATTAAATAAGCAGTAAGGGAAAGCAAAGAGCTGGTCAAACTTTGGCCACACTAAGGGCCAGTGTATTAGATAAGTAGTGAAAAACTCAAAAACTTACAGCACCTGGTATTCCTAGGCAGTCTCCCATCCAAGTACTAACTAGGCCCAACTCTGCTTAGCTTCTGAGATCAGGCGTGAACAGGGTGGTATGGCCGTAAGCTAAAGCTGCTGCAAAAAGCCCCCTATTTTAAGGTGAGGCACACTAAGTGCCATTATACTAGATAAGTAATGAATGAAATACAAAAAAATACTTCAAAATGAGCTACATTAAAGATAAGAGCATTAGTTAAGTAGTTAAAAACAGTCAAACTCTGTTTAAAGAACAGCTACTTTAAAGGCAATTGAATTAAATAAGCAGTAAGGGAAAGCAAAGAGCTGGTCAAACTTTGGCCACACTAAGGGCCAGTGTATTAGATAAGTAGTGAAAAAACTCAAAACTTACAGCACCTGGTATTCCTAGGCAGTCTCCCATCCAAGTACTAACTAGGCCCAACTCTGCTTAGCTTCTGAGATCAGACGAGATCAGGCGTGAACAGGTGGTACGTCCGTAAGCAAAAGCTGCTGCAAAAAGCCCCTATTTTAATGTGAGGCACACTAAGTGCCATTATACTAGATAAGTAATGAATGAAATACAAAAAAATACTTCAAAATGAGCTACATTAAAGATAAGAGCATTACTTAAGTAGTTAAAAACAGTCAAACTCTCTTTTTAAAGAACAGCTACTTTAAAGGCAATTGAACTAAATAAGCAGTAAGGGAAAGCAAAGAGCTGGTCAAACTTTGGCCACACTAAGGGCCAGTGTATTAGATAAGTAGTGAAAAAACTCAAAACTTACAGCACCTGGTATTCCTAGGCAGTCTCCCATCCAAGTGCTAACTAGGCCCAACTCTGCTTAGCTTCTGAGATCAGACGAGATCAGGCGTGAACAGGGTGGGATGGCCGTAAGCTTAAAGCTGCTGCAAAAAAGCCCTATTTTAAGGTGAGGCACACTAAGTGCCATTATACTAGATAAGTAATGAATGAAATACAAAAAAATACTTCAAAATGAGCTACATTAAAGATAAGAGCATTAGTTAAGTAGTTAAAAACAGTCAAACTCTGTTTAAAGAAAAGCTACTTTAAAGGCAATTGAATTAAATAAGCAGTAAGGGAAAGCAAAGAGCTGGTCAAACTTTGGCCACACTAAGGGCCAGTGTATTAGATAAGTAGTGAAAAACTCAAAACTTACTTCAAAATGAGCTACATTAAAGATAAGAGCATTAGTTAAGTAGTTAAAAACAGTCAAACTCTGTTTAAAGAACAGCTACTTTAAAGGCAATTGAATTAAATAAGCAGTAAGGGAAAGCAAAGAGCTGGTCAAACTTTGGCCACACTAAGGGCCAGTGTATTAGATAAGTAGTGAAAAAACTCAAAAACTTACAGCACCTGGTATTCCTAGGCAGTCTCCCATCCAAGTACTAACTAGGCCCAACTCTGCTTAGCTTCTGAGATCAGACGAGATCAGGCGTGAACAGGGTGGTATGGCCGTAAGCGAAAACTGCTGCAAAAGCCCCTATTTTAAGGTGAGGCACACTAAGTGCCATTATACTAGATAAGTAATGAATGAAATATAAAAAAATACTTCATAATGAGCTACATTAAAGATAAGAGCATTAGTTAAGTAGTTAAAAACAGTCAAACTCTGTTTAAAGAACAGCTACTTTAAAGGCAATTGAATTAAATAAGCAGTATGGGAAAGCAAAGAGCTGGTCAAACTTTGGCCACACTAAGGGCCAGTGTATTAGATAAGTAGTGAAAAACTCAAAACTTACAGCACCTGGTATTCCTAGGAAGTCTCCCATCCAAGTACTAACTAAGCCCAACTCTGCTTAGCTTCTGAGATCAGGCGTGAACAGGGTGGTATGGCCCTAAGAGAAAGCTGCTGCAAAAAGCCTCCTATTTTAAGGTGAGGCACACTAAGTGCCATTATACTAGATAAGTAATGAATGAAATACAAAAAAATACTTCAAAATGAGCTACATTAAAGATAAGAGCATTAGTTAAGTAGTTAAAAACAGTCAAACTCTGTTTAAAGTACAGCTACTTTAAAGGCAATTGAATTAAATAAGCAGTAAGGGAAAGCAAAGAGCTGGTCAAACTTTGGCCACACTAAGGGCCAGTGTATTAGATAAGTAGTGAAAAACTCAAAAAAACTTACAGCACCTGGTATTCCTAAGCAGTCTCCCATCCAAGTACTAACTAGGCCCAACTCTGCTTAGCTTCTGAGATCAGATGAGATCAGGCGTAAACAGGGTGATATGGCCATAAGCAAAAGCTGCTGCAAAAAGCCCCCTATTTTAAGGTGAGGCACACTAAGTGCCATTATACTAGATAAGTAATGAATGAAATACAAAAAATACTTTAAAATGAGCTACATTAAAGATAAGAGCATTAGTTAAGTAGTTAAAAACAGTCAAACTCTGCTTAAAGTACAGCTACTTTAAAGGCAATTGAATTAAATAAGCAGTAAGGGAAAGCAAAGAGCTGGTCAAACTTTAGCCACACTAAGGGCCAGTGTATTAGATAAGTAGTGAAAAAACTCAAAAACCTACAGCACCTGGTATTCCTAGGCAGTCTCCCATCCAAGAACTAACTAGGCCCAACTCTGCTTAGCTTCTGAGATCAGACAAGATCAGGCGTGAACAGAGGGTGGTACGGCCGTAAGCGAAAGCTGCTGCAAAAAGCCCCTATTTTAAGGTGAGGCACACTAAGTGCCATTATACTAGATAAGTAATGAATGAAATA
The DNA here is from genome assembly GCF_018831695.1 of Puntigrus tetrazona. Taxonomy (NCBI): domain Eukaryota; kingdom Metazoa; phylum Chordata; class Actinopteri; order Cypriniformes; family Cyprinidae; genus Puntigrus; species Puntigrus tetrazona. The sequence goes on from NW_025048579.1 coordinate 30,516, forward strand.
CAAAAAAATACTTCAAAATGAGCTACATTAAAGATAAGAGCATTAGTTAAGTAGTTAAAAACAGTCAAACTCTGTTTAAAGAACAGCTACTTTAAAGGCAATTGAATTAAATAAGCAGTAAGGGAAAGCAAAGAGCTGGTCAAACTTTGGCCACACTAAGGGCCAGTGTATTAGATAAGTAGTGAAAAACTCAAAACTTACAGCACCTGGTATTCCTAGGCAGTCTCCCATCCAAGTACTAACTAGGCCAAACTCTGCTTAGCTTCTGAGATCAGACGAGATCAGGCGTGAACAGGGTGGTATGGCCGTAAGCTAAAGCTGCTGCAAAAAGCCCCTATTTTAAGGTGAAGCACACTAAGTGCCATTATACTAGATAAGTAATGAATGAAATACAAAAAAATACTTCAAAATGAGCTACATTAAAGATAAGAGCATTAGTTAAGTAGTTAAAAACAGTCAAACTCTGTTTAAAGAACAGCTACTTTAAAGGCAATTGAATTAAATAAGCAGTAAGGGAAAGCAAAGAGCTGGTCAAACTTTGGCCACACTAAGGGCCAGTGTATTAGATAAGTAGTGAAAAAACTCAAAACTTACAGCACCTGGTATTCCTAGGCAGTCTCCCATCCAAGTACTAACTAGGCCCAACTCTGCTTAGCTTCTGAGATCAGACGTGAACAGGGTGGTATGGCGTGTAAGCTAAAGCTGCTGCAAAAAGCCCCTATTTTAAGGTGAGGCACACTAAGTGCCATTATACTAGATAAGTAATGAATGAAATACAAAAAATACTTCAAAATGAGCTACATTAAAGATAAGAGCATTAGTTAAGTAGTTAAAAACAGTCAAACTCTGTTTAAAGAACAGCTACTTTAAAGGCAATTGAATTAAATAAGCAGTAAGGGAAAGCAAAGAGCTGGTCAAACTTTGGCCACACTAAGGGCCAGTGTATTAGATAAGTAGTGAAAAACTCAAAACTTACAGCACCTGGTATTCCTAGGCAGTCTCCCATCCAAGTACTAACTAGGCCCAACTCTGCTTAGCTTCTGAGATCAGACGAGATCAGGCGTGAACAGGGTGGATACGTCCGTAAGCAAAAGCTGTTGCAAAAAGCCCCCTATTTTAATGTGAGGCACACTAAGTGCCATTATACTAGATAAGTAATGAATGAAATACAAAAAAAATACTTCAAAATGAGCTACATTAAAGATAAGAGCATTACTTAAGTAGTTAAAAACAGTCAAACTCTTTTTAAAGAACAGCTACTTTAAAGGCAATTGAACTAAATAAGCAGTAAGGGAAAGCAAAGAGCTGGTCAAACTTTGGCCACACTAAGGGCCAGTGTATTAGATAAGTAGTGAAAAAACTCAAAAACTTACAGCACCTGGTATTCCTAGGCAGTCTCCCATCCAAGTGCTAACTAGGCCCCACTCTGCTTAGCTTCGGAGATCAGACGAGATCAGGCGTGAACAGGGTGGGATGGCCGTAAGCTAAAGCTGCTGCAAAAAGCCCCCTATTTTAAGGTGAGGCACACTAAGTGCCATTATACTAGATAAGTAATGAATGAAATACAAAAAATACTTCAAAATGAGCTACATTAAAGATAAGAGCATTAGTTAAGTAGTTAAAAACAGTCAAACTCTGTTTAAAGAACAGCTACTTTAAAGGCAATTGAATTAAATAAGCAGTAAGGGAAAGCAAAGAGCTGGTCAAACTTTGGCCACACTAAGGGCCAGTGTATTAGATAAGTAGTGAAAAACTCAAAAACTTACAGCACCTGGTATTCCTAGGCAGTCTCCCATCCAAGTACTAACTAGGCCCAACTCTGCTTAGCTTCTGAGATCAGGCGAGATCAGGCGTGAACAGGGTGGTATGGCCGTAAGCTAAAGCTGCTGCAAAAAGCCCCTATTTTAAGGTGAGGCACACTAAGTGTCATTATACTAGATAAGTAATGAATGAAATACAAAAAAATACTTCAAAATGAGCTACATTAAAGATAAGAGCATTAGTTAAGTAGTTAAAAACAGTCAAACTCTGTTTAAAGAACAGCTACTTTAAAGGCAATTGAATTAAATAAGCAGTAAGGGAAAGCAAAGAGCTGGTCAAACTTTGGCCACACTAAGGGCCAGTGTATTAGATAAGTAGTGAAAAAACTCAAAACTTACAGCACCTGGTATTCCTAGGCAGTCTCCCATCCAAGTACTAACTAGGCCCAACTCTGCTAAGCTTCTGAGATCAGACGAGATCAGGCGTGAACAGGGTGGGATGGCCGTAAGCTAAAGCTGCTGCAAAAAGCCCCTATTTTAAGGTGAGGCACACTAAGTGCCATTATACTAGATAAGTAATGAATGAAATACAAAAAATACTTCAAAATGAGCTACATTAAAGATAAGAGCATTAGTTAAGTAGTTAAAAACAGTCAAACTCTGTTTAAAGAACAGCTACTTTAAAGGCAATTGAATTAAATAAGCAGTAAGGGAAAGCAAAGAGCTGGTCAAACTTTGGCCACACTAAGGGCCAGTGTATTAGATAAGTAGTGAAAAACTCAAAACTTACAGCACCTGGTATTCCTAGGCAGTCTCCTTCCAAGTACTAACTAGGCCCAACTCTGCTTAGCTTCTGAGATCAGACGAGATCAGGCGTGAACAGGGTGGTATGGCCATAAGCGAAAGCTGCTGCAAAAAGCCCCCTATTTTAAGGTGAGGCACACTAAGTGCCATTATACTAGATAAGTAATGAATGAAATACAAAAAAATACTTCAAAATGAGCTACATTAAAGATAAGAGCATTAGTTAAGTAGTTAAAAACAGTCAAACTCTGTTTAAAGAACAGCTACTTTAAAGGCAATTGAATTAAATAAGCAGTAAGGGAAAGCAAAGAGCTGGTCAAACTTTGGCCACACTAAGGGCCAGTGTATTAGATAAGTAGTGAAAAAACTCAAAAACTTACAGCACCTGGTATTCCTATGCAGTCTCCCATCCAAGTACTAACTAGGCCCAACTCTGCTTAGCTTCTGAGATCAGACGAGATCAGGCGTGAACAGGGTGGAATGGCCGTAAGCTTAAAGCTGCTGCAAAAAGCCCCTATTTTAAGGTGAGGCACACTAAGTGCCATTATACTAGATAAGTAATGAATGAAATACAAAAAATACTTCAAAATGAGCTACATTAAAGATAAGAGCATTAGTTAAGTAGTTAAAAACAGTCAAACTCTGTTTAAAGAACAGCTACTTTAAAGGCAATTGAATTAAATAAGCAGTAAGGGAAAGCAAAGAGCTGGTCAAACTTTGGCCACACTAAGGGCCAGTGTATTAGATAAGTAGTGAAAAAACTCAAAACTTACAGCACCTGGTATTCCTAGGCAGTCTCCCATCCAAGTACTAACTAGGCCCAACTCTGCTTAGCTTCTGAGATCAGGCGTGAACAGGGTGGTATGTCCGTAAGCTAAAGCTGCTGCAAAAGCCCCTATTTTAATGTGAGGCACACTAAGTGCCATTATACTAGATAAGTAATGAATGAAATACAAAAAAATACTTCAAAATGAGCTACATTAAAGATAAGAGCATTAGTTAAGTAGTTAAAAACAGTCAAACTCTGTTTAAAGAACAGCTACTTTAAAGGCAATTGAATTAAATAAGCAGTAAGGGAAAGCAAAGAGCTGGTAAAACTTTGGCCACACTAAGGGCCAGTGTATTAGATAAGTAGTGAAAAACTCAAAACTTACAGCACCTGGTATTCCTAGGCAGTCTCCCATCCAAGTACTAACTAGGCCCAACTCTGCTTAGCTTCTGAGATCAGACGAGATCAGGCGTGAACAGGGTGGTATGGCCGTAAGCTAAAGCTGCTGCAAAAAGCCCCTATTTTAAGGTGAGGCACACTAAGTGCCATTATACTAGATCAGTAATGAATGAAATACAAAAAAATACTTCAAAATGAGCTACATTAAAGATAAGAGCATTAGTTAAGTAGTTAAAAACAGTCAAACTCTGTTTAAAGAACAGCTACTTTAAAGGCAATTGAATTAAATAAGCAGTAAGGGAAAGCAAAGAGCTGGTCAAACTTTGGCCACACTAAGGGCCAGTGTATTAGATAAGTAGTGAAAAACTCAAAACTTACAGCACCTGGTATTCCTAGGCAGTCTCCCATCCAAGTACTAACTAGGCCCAACTCTGCTTAGCTTCTGAGATCAGACGTGAATTTTTTTTTTTTTTTTTTTTTTTTTTTTTTTTTTTTTTTTTTTTTTTTGTTTTATTTGAACAGTCATATTTTAACAGTCATTCAATAACATTTCCAATCCAGAGTCCATTAAAATCTTGCAAACTTCCTTGGTAAAAACATTATAAAACAGACCAATTTTCTCTTCTTGTTTAAAATAATAAAACAAGCATTGAACATACTTTTCAAATTTCCTTTTAAACACATTCCACACATCCAATAAAATATTTTCTTTTTTTGCCACTATCCTTCTTTCCCATATTGCACTCTTAATCAGCATCACAATTAAATTGATAAGTTTTTTGTTTTTACATTGCTTATCCAAACCCAACATCACCACCTTATTCCATTCAAAACTTTCATTATCATCCCCTCTCAAACTTAAAATCAAACTTTTGCATTTACCATTAAAATCCTCCAGTTCGTTACAATATAAAAACAGGTGTAAAAATCCTTCATCATTATCATTACAAACTTTACAAGTAGCGCTTCGTTCCATTCCAATTTTGTTTAAAATGACATCTGTAAAAATCACTTTGTGTCTAATAAAATATTCAGAGTTTTCCAATTTCGTTTGTACAAATTTTCCATTTAGGTTCCCCCATATACTGTCTTCTTTTAAATCGTTAAATTTCTGTAGCCAATATGCATTCACAGCAGGCTTCTTAAAAACAGCATTTCTAAAAACAGAGTAAAACCTTTTCACCGTACATTCATTAAAAACATGCAGTTTTTCCCCGTCCTCACATACAAGTCTTTTTCTTGCTTGTCTTCTTCCATATTTTCAATTCTCTTTATCCACTCTATGTATTGCATTCTTAATCACGTCATATTTGTTTATTATCTCTCGTGGTGCTATAATCCTCCTTTGCCTCCTCCATCACATCCACAATGTATCGCACTGGTAAAAACCCTTCTTTAAATTCATATAAAACATCTCTGACTTTTGTGATCCCCACATCCCACCATTTCTTAAAAATACCTCCTTCCCTTGATTTAAAATACAGTTGTTTAAGAATAAAGGCTGATTTAAAATGTTCTCTCGACCTTGTGGCTTAAAATGCACATTATTTAAAAATTTGCTCCACGCCCCAGTAGTTCTTTATAAAAATCTGGCAGCATATCCGTCATCCATTTTTTTGTTTTCATCCATAAAATGTGGTCCCCCAAATTAAAATGACTACATTTATTTAAAAAATACCCCATTGTTCTCTTCCATGCCGCTTTGTTATCTTCGTCCATGTACTTTTGAATCATTTTTACCCTCAGACTGTTCTTTTTCTTTGTTCCACATCCATTAACCCCAATCCTCCCTTCCCCACCTCTCCAATTAAAGTGTTATGTGCTATTCTTGGCGGCTTTCCTTCCCATAAAAAATCTAAAAAACATTTGTTCAGCCTTTTTTCTACCCACAACGGCATAGATGCCACATATAAAATATGCCATAACTTAGAAACCATTAAAACATTCAAAATTAAAACCTTTCCTTTCAAAGTTAATGACATTAATTTCCAAAAGATCAACCTTCTCTCAATCCCTCCTAAAATTTCTTCCCACATTGTTCCTTCCGCTTTCTTTTCATCCTCCCCATTATAATACCTAAAATCTTTATTTCATTAGTTTCCCTAAAAGTAAAGTGCCCGGTTAAAACCTCCGTCCCCCAAATCTCATGTACACCGTTTTATCCTCATTAACTTTAGCCCCCGATGCCCTGCAAAATTTTTGTACTACTTTCATTGATTCCCTTACACTGGCCAGATCTTTTAACATTAGTGTTGTATCATCAGCATACTGAAATATATTATTCTCCCCTCCTTCTATACCTATCCCTTTTATTTGTCCCTCCTTCTTTATCGCTAATCCCAGTGGTTCTGCGACTAAAGCATATAAAAGTGCCGACAACGGGCAACCCTGCCTAATTGATCTAGTTAAATTACAACAGTCTGTTAAAACCCATTGCATTTTACTCTCGTTACAGCACCTTTATATAAAATTTTAATCCATTTAATAAAATTCCTCCCAAAACCAAAACGCTTTAAAACCCCAAATAAAAATCATGCTCTACCCTGTCAAAAGCCTTCTCAAAGTCCAAACTGATTATAAAACCATCTTTCCTCTTTTCGGTTATATACCTTATTGTGTCTTTTATGCTCATTGTTGTATCCGCAATGTCCCTTCCTTTAATGCTGTACGCTTGGTTTGTTTTGATTATACTGGGCATCACTTCTTTTAATCTGTTAGCTAAAACTTTGGATAAAATCTTCAGATCGGTGTTAAGCATTGTTATAGGCCTATAATTTTTTTAACTCCACTTTGTCTCCTTTCCTTTTATATATCAGCTTCATTAATCCCATTCCCATCCTTTGGTTCATCTCATCTTTCCTAAAAATCTCATCAAATACTTCTTTTAAAATACCGGTTAAAAAATCTTTAAAAACAATGTAAAACTCACTCCCCAACCCATCTATGCCTGGACTTTTCCTTTTGTTTAAGTCACTTATTGCTCTTTTTATTTCTTCTTCTTTTACTTCATCATCACACTCTTTTTATCAATTTCTCCTACTCTTGATTTTATTTGCATTAGTAGTTCCTCTTTTTCTCCTTCTTTTATCCCCTCCGTACAGAACAAGTTTTCATAGTATGATTGTATTTCTTTCAAGATTTCTCCATTTTCTTCTACTATCCTCCCATTTTTGCCCCTTATTTCTTTAATCATTTCTGCTTTTCCTCTTCTTTTCTCCAGATCAAAGAAAAACTTTGTGCACTTCTCCCCCTCCACTGTATATTTTGCTTTACTTCTTAATCTTGCGCCTTCATATTTCTTCTCTTCCATTTCCTTCAGTCTACCCTCAATTTCTTTTATTTTCTGAATGCTTTTTTCTGCCTTACCCAGTTCCTCATTTAATTTCACTCTTAGCTCTCTTTCCTTGTTTTTCTTACATTTTTGAACTAATTTGCAATATCTTATTGTAAATTTTTTTACCAGATATTTCACATTCTCCCACCACATTCGCTTATCCTCATTATACATTTCATTTCCTTTTTCCTTTTCAATGATCTCCTTTATACTGAAAACATAATCTTCATTCTTTAAAATCTCTGTATTTAAAATCCATACTCCTGGCCCTCTTTGCACTTTACTCCAGTCCACTCTAAAATATAAAACTTGTGATCGCTAAAGCTTGTCTCTTCATACATAATCTTTTGTATAAAATTCTCCATATTTCTCGTACATAAAATAAAATCAATTCTTGTTGCACACACAAACTGCCCCACTATTTGCCTCCTAGAAAATTCTTTTTTCTTTTCATTTCTTTCTCTCCACACATCGATCATATTATTCTCTTCCATTAATGCTTTTAATTCTTTTCTCCCGTGTCAGTTTTAAACACCATTCCTTCTGCCATGTCTTGTTTGCTAAAAACTGTGTTAAAATCCCCCATCATTATTATTTCCTTATATTTCTTTACAATATTCCTTAAAACATTAAAAAAATCTTTCTTTTCTTTCTCTTCTGTTGGCGCGTGTATATTCACTAAAATCAGTTCCGTCCCTCATAATCCACTTCCACAACCATACATTTCCCCATTTTATCTTTATACACTACTTTGCTTGCGTTAAAAACCCCTTTTCCCATTAAAAATGCCACTCCTCTCCCAGGCCTTCCATCCCCATTATTATACAAAATATCCCTACCCACATCTTTTTATAGTCCATCATCACACTATCTTTCCAGTTTGTTTCCTGCAGAGCAATAACATCTTCTCCTTTACATTTTTCTTTCACTCTTTCAAATTTTCCCATGTCCATCAGTCCCCTTGCATTAAAAGCAACACATCTTAAAACCATGAAAAGAAGGAAAAATAAGTACATAAAAACATTACTCTCCATCTTCTCCTCCAGCTCTCTTAACACTTCATAACAGTTAAAACTTTTTTACTTTGTCCCGTATCATTATTTTTTTTCCTTGCATTTCCAACATTTGGTTTTACCTTTAGTGCTCTCCTTCTTATTTGTCCTTTCCCCTCTGTCTTTTTCTATGTTGTCCTTCCTTGCTTCTTCTTCAGTGTCCGTTTCTTTGTTTTGATCTTTCATTTCTTGTTCATCTTTCTCCACGTTATCCGGAAGTCTTTTAAAACTGTCCGATATTTCCATTTCTGTCCCTTGAGTGTCCTGTTCTCGTGTCGGTTCCTTCTTCTTTTCATTCTCTTTTATTCCTTCTCTTTCCTCTCTGTTGCCCATTCCTCCGTCTGTTTCTTTTGGTTGTAGTCCTTGTTGCTCTTGTCCTTTATCAAATTCTCCTTCCGCGTCCCTGTTTCCTTCATGCACCTGTCTGTCCACCCGATGTTCCATACCTCCTTCCTCTCCCTCTATCCCACACTCGCAATTATTTAAAATTTGTTGACACTCTGGGCACTTTACTGCATTGCACTCTCTTGCAAAATGTCCCCTTTCTTTACATTTGTAGCAGGTGAAATCAGGGCATTCTTTTAGCAGATGTTCAGGGCTCATGCACAGCCTACAAGTCTTCACCTGATGGCTGTGCATCACCCAAAGTACTGCGGCCCTTCTGCTGTTTCAAGCTTGGTGCTGTAGGGCAACGATGCCACCTCCTTGGGGAACCTTACTTTTAGGAACCTTGTTCCATCTTCGACGTCAGTGCCCAGGTAGCATCTTCTTTTAATTTTTGAGATGGGATTAACTCCCCATGACTCCAATTTTCCCATAATTTCCTTATCATCAAGGTAGACAGGCAGGTGCATGAAGGAAACAACATAATCTCTATTTTGCAGTCTTTTAACCTCACAGTTCACTCCTTTGATTAAGAGTCCATCAGTAAAATACTCACATATTTCCATATATTTTCCATCGTTAGTTCAAATTCTTTCAATTGCCTTGGTCTTAGCGCCAGAATTGTCCCATTTCCACATTTGTCCGTCACTGCTTTAATAATATCCACCGCTGTCACATCGTTCACATTTTCCACATTCACAATCACCGTAGCCTCCTTTAAATATTTCCTTTCGTTGACCCTGTTCTTCATGTTTTGATCCATTCTATTTCCAACTCGTAGTCGCTTATCCAGTCCAGTGTCGTTTGCCGTGCGTGTTCCTCCTCCCGTTCCAGTGTCGTTTGCCTTGCGTGTTCCTCGTGCCGTTCCAGTGTCGTTTGCCATGCATGTTCCTTGTGCCGTTGCATTGTCGTTTGCCCCACGTGTTCCTCGTGCCAGTCCAGTGTCATTTGCCATTAATCCGTCCATTAAAGAAAAGAAGAAAAAAATAAAAATAGAAAGGCGTAACCACCCTCCAGCAAGCAAAAAAGCTGCTGTTGGGTGGTTTTATAACTGAAAAAAAAAAACAACAAAAAACTAACTTAAACTAAAGAAAAAAGCAAAATACAAACACAAAAATTAACACAAAATGGAGGAGAGGCTACCTCTCCCTACTGCAGCCAACAACTTCCTGTGTGCTCTCTAGCGCCAACAGGGTGGGATGGCCGTAAGCGAAAGCTGCTGCAAAAAGCCCCCTATTTTAAGGTGAGGCACACTAAGTGCCATTATACTAGATAAGTAATGAATGAAATACAAAAAAATACTTCAAAATGAGCTACATTAAAGATAAGAGCATTAGTTAAGTAGTTAAAAACAGTCAAACTCTGTTTAAAGAACAGCTACTTTAAAGGCAATTGAATTAAATAAGCAGTAAGGGAAAGCAAAGAGCTGGTCAAACTTTGGCCACACTAAGGGCCAGTGTATTAGATAAGTAGTGAAAAAACTCAAAAACTTACAGCACCTGGTATTCCTAGGCAGTCTCCCATCCAAGTACTAACTAGGCCCAACTCTGCTTAGCTTCTGAGATCAGACGAGATCAGGCGTGAACAGGGTGGTATGGCCGCAAGCTAAAGCTGCTGCAAAAAGCCCCTATTTTAAGGTGAGGCACACTAAGTGCCATTATACTAGATAAGTAATGAATGAAATACAAAAAATACTTCAAAATGAGCTACATTAAAGATAAGAGCATTAGTTAAGTAGTTAAAAACAGTCAAACTCTGTTTAAAGAACAGCTACTTTAAAGGCAATTGAATTAAATAAGCAGTAAGGGAAAGCAAAGAGCTGGTCAAACTTTGGCCACACTAAGGGCCAGTGTATTAGATAAGTAGTGAAAAAACTCAAAAACTTACAGCACCTGGTATTCCTAGGCAGTCTCCCATCCAAGTACTAACTAGGCCCAACTCTGCTTAGCTTCTGAGATCAGACGAGATCAGGCGTGAACAGGGTGGTATGGCCGTAAGCGAAAGCTGCTGCAAAAAGCCCCCTATTTTAAGGTGAGGCACACTAAGTGCCATTATACTAGATAAGTAATGAATGAAATACAAAAAAATACTTCAAAATGAGCTACATTAAAGATAAGAGCATTAGTTAAGTAGTTAAAACAGTCAAACTCTGTTTAAAGAACAGCTACTTTAAAGGCAATTGAATTAAATAAGCAGTAAGGGAAAGCAAAGAGCTGGTCAAACTTTGGCCACACTAAGGGCCAGTGTATTAGATAAGTAGTGAAAAAACTCAAAAACTTACAGCACCTGGTATTCCTAGGCAGTCTCCCATCCAAGTACTAACTAGGCCCAACTCTGCTTAGCTTCTGAGATCAGACGTGAACAGGGTGGTATGTCCGTAAGCGAAAGCTGCTGCAAAAAGGCCCCTATTTTAATGTGAGGCACACTAAGTGCCATTATACTAGATAAGTAATGAATGAAATACAAAAAAATACTTCAAAATGAGCTACATTAAAGATAAGAGCATTAGTTAAGTAGTTAAAAACAGTCAAACTCTGTTTAAAGAACAGCTACTTTAAAGGCAATTGAATTAAATAAGCAGTAAGGGAAAGCAAAGAGCTGGTAAAACTTTGGCCACACTAAGGGCCAGTGTATTAGATAAGTAGTGAAAAAACTCAAAAACTTACAGCACCTGGTATTCCTAGGCAGTCTCCCATCCAAGTACTAACTAGGCCCAACTCTGCTTAGCTTCTGAGATCAGACGAGATCAGGCGTGAACAGGGTGGTATGGCCGTAAGCGAAAGCTGCTGCAAAAAGCCCCTATTTTAAGGTGAGGCACACTAAGTGCCATTATACTAGATAAGTAATGAATGAAATACAAAAAATACTTCAAAATGAGCTACATTAAAGATAAGAGCATTAGTTAAGTAGTTAAAAACAGTCAAACTCTGTTTAAAGAACAGCTACTTTAAAGGCAATTGAATTAAATAAGCAGTAAGGGAAAGCAAAGAGCTGGTCAAACTTTGGCCACACTAAGGGCCAGTGTATTAGATAAGTAGTGAAAAAACTCAAAACTTACAGCACCTGGTATTCCTAGGCAGTCTCCCATCCAAGTACTAACTAGGCCCAACTCTGCTTAGCTTCTGAGATCAGACGAGATCAGGCGTGAACAGGGTGGTATGGCGTGTAAGTTTAAAGCTGCTGCAAAAAGCCCGCTATTTTAAGGTGAGGCACACTAAGTGCCATTATACTAGATAAGTAATGAATGAAATACAAAAATACTTCAAAATGAGCTACATTAAAGATAAGAGCATTAGTTAAGTAGTTAAAAACAGTCAAACTCTGTTTAAAGAACAGCTACTTTAAAGGCAATTGAATTAAATAAGCAGTAAGGGAAAGCAAAGAGCTGGTCAAACTTTGGCCACACTAAGGGCCAGTGTATTAGATAAGTAGTGAAAAAACTCAAAAACTTACAGCACCTGGTATTCCTAGGCAGTCTCCCATCCAAGTACTAACTAGGCCCAACTCTGCTTAGCTTCTGAGATCAGACAAGATCAGGCGTGAACAGAGTGGTATGGCCGTAAGCAAAGCTGCTGCAAAAAGCCCCTATTTTAAGGTGAGGCACACTAAGTGCCATTATACTAGATAAGTAATGAATGAAATACAAAAAATACTTCAAAATGAGCTACATTAAAGATAAGAGCATTAGTTAAGTAGTTAAAAACAGTCAAACTCTGTTTAAAGAACAGCTACTTTAAAGGCAATTGAATTAAATAAGCAGTAAGGGAAAGCAAAGAGCTGGTCAAACTTTGGCCACACTAAGGGCCAGTGTATTAGATAAGTAGTGAAAAAACTCAAAACTTACAGCACCTGGTATTCCTAGACAGTCTCCCATCCAAGTACTAACTAGGCCCAACTCTGCTTAGCTTCTGAGATCAGACGAGATCAGGCGTGAACAGGGTGGGATGGCCGTAAGCTAAAGCTGCTGCAAAAAGCCCCTATTTTAAGGTGAGGCACACTAAGTGCCATTATACTAGATAAGTAATGAATGAAATACAAAAAATACTTCAAAATGAGCTACATTAAAGATAAGAGCATTAGTTAAGTAGTTAAAAACAGTCAAACTCTGTTTAAAGAACAGCTACTTTAAAGGCAATTGAATTAAATAAGCAGTAAGGGAAAGCAAAGAGCTGGTCAAACTTTGGCCACACTAAGGGCCAGTGTATTAGATAAGTAGTGAAAAACTCAAAACTTACAGCACCTGGTATTCCTAGGCAGTCTCCCATCCAAGTACTAACTAGGCCCAACTCTGCTTAGCTTCTGAGATCAGACGAGATCAGGCGTGAACAGGGTGGTATGGCCGTAAGCGAAAGCTGCTGCAAAAAGCCCCCTATTTTAAGGTGAGGCACACTAAGTGCCATTATACTAGATAAGTAATGAATGAAATACAAAAAAATACTTTAAAATGAGCTACATTAAAGATAAGAGCATTAGTTAAGTAGTTAAAAACAGTCAAACTCTGTTTAAAGAACAGCTACTTTAAAAACAATTGAATTAAATAAGCAGTAAGGGAAAGCAAAGAGCTGGTCAAACTTTGGCCACACTAAGGGCCAGTGTATTAGATAAGTAGTGAAAAAACTCAAAAACTTACAGCACCTGGTATTCCTAGGCAGTCTCCCATCCAAGTACTAACTAGGCCCAACTCTACTTAGCTTCTAAGATCAGACGAGATCAGGCGTGAACAGGGTGGGATGGCCGTAAGCGAAAGCTGCTGCAAAAAGCCCCCTATTTTAAGGTGAGGCACACTAAGTGCCATTATACTAGATAAGTAATGAATGAAATACAAAAAAATACTTCAAAATGAGCTACATTAAAGATAAGAGCATTAGTTAAGTAGTTAAAAACAGTCAAACTCTGTTTAAAGAACAGCTACTTTAAAGGCAATTGAATTAAATAAGCAGTAAGGGAAAGCAAAGAGCTGGTCAAACTTTGGCCACACTAAGGGCCAGTGTATTAGATTAGTAGTGAAAAAACTCAAAAACTTACAGCACCTGGTATTCCTAGGCAGTCTCCCATCCAAGTACTAACTAGGCCCAACTCTGCTTAGCTTCTGAGATCAGACGAGATCAGGCGTGAACAGGGTGGGATGGCCGTAAGCGAAAGCTGCTGCAAAAAGCCCCCTATTTTAAGGTGAGGCACACTAAGTGCCATTATACTAGATAAGTAATGAATGAAATACAAAAAAATACTTCAAAATGAGCTACATTAAAGATAAGAGCATTAGTTAAGTAGTTAAAAACAGTCAAACTCTGTTTAAAGAACAGCTACTTTAAAGGCAATTGAATTAAATAAGCAGTAAGGGAAAGCAAAGAGCTGGTCAAACTTTGGCCACACTAAGGGCCAGTGTATTAGATAAGTAGTGAAAAAACTCAAAAACTTACAGCACCTGGTATTCCTAGGCAGTCTCCCATCCAAGTACTAACTAGGCCCAACTCTGCTTAGCTTCTGAGATCAGACGAGATCAGGCGTGAACAGGGTGGTATGGCGCAAGCGAAAGCTGCTGCAAAAGCCCCTATTTTAAGGTGAGGCACACTAAGTGCCATTATACTAGATAAGTAATGAATGAAATACAAAAATAATACGTTAAAATGAGCTACATTAAAGATAAGAGCATTAGTTAAGTAGTTAAAAACAGTCAAACTCTGTTTAAAGAACAGCTACTTTAAAAACAATTGAATTAAATAAGCAGTAAGGGAAAGCAAAGAGCTGGTCAAACTTTGGCCACACTAAGGGCCAGTGTATTAGATAAGTAGTGAAAAAACTCAAAAACTTACAGCACCTGGTATTCCTAGGCAGTCTCCCATCCAAGTACTAACTAGGCCCAACTCTGCTTAGCTTCTGAGATCAGACGAGATCAGGCGTGAACAGGGTGGTATGGCCGTAAGCGAAAGCTGCTGCAAAAAGCCCCCTATTTTAAGGTGAGGCACACTAAGTGCCATTATACTAGATAAGTAATGAATGAAATACAAAAAATACTTCAAAATGAGCTACATTAAAGATAAGAGCATTAGTTAAGTAGTTAAAAACAGTCAAACTCTGTTTAAAGAACAGCTACTTTAAAAACAATTGAAGTAAATAAGCAGTAAGGGAAAGCAAAGAGCTGGTCAAACTTTGGCCACACTAAGGGCCAGTGTATTAGATAAGTAGTGAAAAACTCAAAACTTACAGCACCTGGTATTTCCTAGGCAGTCTCCCATCCAAGTACTAACTAGGCCCAACTCTGCTTAGCTTCTGAGATCAGACGAGATCAGGCGTGAACAGGGTGGGATGGCCGTAAGCGAAAGCTGCTGCAAAAGCCCCTATTTTAATGTGAGGCACACTAAGTGCCATTATACTAGATAAGTAATGAATGAAATACAAAAAAATACTTCAAAATGAGCTACATTAAAGATAAGAGCATTAGTTAAGTAGTTAAAAACAGTCAAACTCTGTTTAAAGAACAGCTACTTTAAAGGCAATTGAATTAAATAAGCAGTAAGGGAAAGCAAAGAGCTGGTCAAACTTTGGCCACACTAAGGGCCAGTGTATTAGATAAGTAGTGAAAAAACTCAAAACTTACAGCACCTGGTATTCCTAGGCAGTCTCCCATCCAAGTACTAACTAGGCCCAACTCTGCTTAGCTTCTGAGATCAGGCGAGATCAGGCGTGAACAGGGTGGTATGGCCGTGAAAGCGAAAGCTGCTGCAAAAAGCCCCTATTTTAAGGTGAGGCACACTAAGTGCCATTATACTAGATAAGTAATGAATGAAATACAAAAAAATACTTCAAATTGAGCTACATTAAAGATAAGAGCATTAGTTAAGTAGTTAAAAACAGTCAAACTCTGTTTAAAGAACAGCTACTTTAAAGGCAATTGAATTAAATAAGCAGTAAGGGAAAGCAAAGAGCTGGTCAAACTTTGGCCACACTAAGGGCCAGTGTATTAGATAAGTAGTGAAAAAACTCAAAAACTTACAGCACCTGGTATTCCTAGGCAGCCTCCCATCCAAGTAGTAACTAGGCCCAACTCTGCTTAGCTTCTGAGATCAGACGAGATCAGGCGTGAACAGGGTGGGATGGCCATAAGCAAAAAGCTGCTGCAAAAAGCCCCTATTTTAAGGTGAGGCACACTAAGTGCCATTATACTAGATAAGTAATGAATGAAATACAAAAAAATACTTCAAAATGAGCTACATTAAAGATAAGAGCATTAGTTAAGTAGTTAAAAACAGTCAAACTCTGTTTAAAGAACAGCTACTTTAAAGGCAATTGAATTAAATAAGCAGTAAGGGAAAGCAAAGAGCTGGTCAAACTTTGGCACACTAAGGGCCAGTGTATTAGATAAGTAGTGAAAAAACTCAAAACTTACAGCACCTGGTATTCCTAGGCAGTCTCCGATCCAAGTACTAACTAGGCCCAACTCTGCTTAGCTTCTGAGATCAGGCGAGATCAGGCGTGAACAGGGTGGGATGGCCGTAAGCGAAAGCTGCTGCAAAAAGCCCTATTTTAAGGTGAGGCACACTAAGTGCCATTATACTAGATAAGTAATGAATGAAATACAAAAATACTTCAAAATGAGCTACATTAAAGATAAGAGCATTAGTTAAGTAGTTAAAAACAGTCAAACTCTGTTTAAAGAACAGCTACTTTAAAGGCAATTGAATTAAATAAGCAGTAAGGGAAAGCAAAGAGCTGGTCAAACTTTGGCCACACTAAGGGCCAGTGTATTAGATAAGTAGTGAAAAAACTCAAAACTTACAGCACCTGGTATTCCTAGGCAGTCTCCCATCCAAGTACTAACTAGGCCCAACTCTGCTTAGCTTCTGAGATCAGGCGAGATCAGGCGTGAACAGGGTGGTATGGCCATAAGCGAAAGCTGCTGCAAAAAGCCCCTATTTTAAGGTGAGGCACACTAAGTGCCATTATACTAGATAAGTAATGAATGAAATACAAAAAAATACTTCAAAATGAGCTACATTAAAGATAAGAGCATTAGTTAAGTAGTTAAAAACAGTCAAACTCTGTTTAAAGAACAGCTACTTTAAAGGCAATTGAATTAAATAAGCAGTAAGGGAAAGCAAAGAGCTGGTCAAACTTTGGCCACACTAAGGGCCAGTGTATTAGATAAGTAGTGAAAAAACTCAAAACTTACAGCACCTGGTATTCCTAGGCAGTCTCCCATCCAAGTACTAACTAGGCCCAACTCTGCTTAGCTTCTGAGATCAGAGCGAGGATCAGGCGTGAACAGGGTGGTACGTCCGTAAGCGAAAGCTGTTGCAAAAGCCCCTATTTTTAATGTGAGGCACACTAAGTGCCATTATACTAGATAAGTAATGAATGAAATACAAAAAAATACTTCAAAATGAGCTACATTAAAGATAAGAGCATTAGTTAAGTAGTTAAAAACAGTCAAACTCTGTTTAAAGAACAGCTACTTTAAAGGCAATTGAATTAAATAAGCAGTAAGGGAAAGCAAAGAGCTGGTCAAACTTTGGCCACACTAAGGGCCAGTGTATTAGATTAGTAGTGAAAAACTCAAAACTTACAGCACCTGGTATTCCTAGGCAGTCTCCCATCCAAGTACTAACTAGGCCCAACTCTGCTTAGCTTCTGAGATCAGACGAGATCAGGCGTGAACTGGGTGGGATGGCCGTAAGCGAAAAGCTGCTGCAAAAAGCCCCTATTTTAAGGTGAGGCACACTAAGTGCCATTATACTAGATAAGTAATGAATGAAATACACAAAAATACTTCAAAATGAGCTACATTAAAGATAAGAGCATTAGTTAAGTAGTTAAAAACAGTCAAACTCTGTTTAAAGAACAGCTACTTTAAAGGCAATTGAATTAAATAAGCAGTAAGGGAAAGCAAAGAGCTGGTCAAACTTTGGCCACACTAAGGGCCAGTGTATTAGATTAGTAGTGAAAAACTCAAAACTTACAGCACCTGGTATTCCTACGCAGTCTCCCATCCAAGTACTAACTAGGCCCAACTCTGCTTAGCTTCTGAGATCAGGCGAGATCAGGCGTGAACAGGGTGGTATGGCGTGTTTAAAGCTGCTGCAAAAAGCCCCCTATTTTAAGGTGAGGCACACTAAGTGCCATTATACTAGATAAGTAATGAATGAAATACAAAAATAATACTTTAAAATGAGCTACATTAAAGATAAGAGCATTAGTTAAGTAGTTAAAAACAGTCAAACTCTGTTTAAAGAACAGCTACTTTAAAGGCAATTGAATTAAATAAGCAGTAAGGAAAGCAAAGAGCTGGTCAAACTTTGGCCACACTAAGGGCCAGTGTATTAGATAAGTAGTGAAAAAACTCAAAAACTTACAGCACCTGGTATTCCTAGGCAGTCTCCGATCCAAGTACTAACTAGGCCCAACTCTGCTTAGCTTCTGAGATCAGACGAGATCAGGCGTGAACAGGGTGGTATGGCCATAAGCGAAAGCTGCTGCAAAAGCCCCTATTTTAAGGTGAGGCACACTAAGTGCCATTATACTAGATAAGTAATGAATGAAATACAAAAAATACTTCAAAATGAGCTACATTAAAGATAAGAGCATTAGTTAAGTAGTTAAAAACAGTCAAACTCTGTTTAAAGAACAGCTACTTTAAAGGCAATTGAATTAAATAAGCAGTAAGGGAAAGCAAAGAGCTGGTCAAACTTTGGCCACACTAAGGGCCAGTGTATTAGATAAGTAGTGAAAAACTCAAAAACTTACAGCACCTGGTATTCCTAGGCAGTCTCCCATCCAAGTACTAACTAGGCCCAACTCTGCTTAGCTTCTGAGATCAGGCGAGATCAGGCGTGAACAGGGTGGTATGCGTCTGTAAGCGAAAGCTGCTGCAAAAAGCCCCTATTTTAATGTGAGGCACACTAAGTGCCATTATACTAGATAAGTAATGAATGAAATACAAAAATAATACGTTAAAATGAGCTACATTAAAGATAAGAGCATTAGTTAAGTAGTTAAAAACAGTCAAACTCTGTTTAAAGAACAGCTACTTTAAAAACAATTGAATTAAATAAGCAGTAAGGGAAAGCAAAGAGCTGGTCAAACTTTGGCCACACTAAGGGCCAGTGTATTAGATAAGTAGTGAAAAAACTCAAAACTTACAGCACCTGGTATTCCTAGGCAGTCTCCCATCCAAGTACTAACTAGGCCCAACTCTGCTTAGCTTCTGAGATCAGAGCGAGATCAGGCGTGAACAGGGTGGTATGGCCGTAAGCGAAAGCTGCTGCAAAAAGCCCCTATTTTAAGGTGAGGCACACTAAAGTGCCATTATACTAGATAAGTAATGAATGAAATACAAAAAAATACTTCAAAATGAGCTACATTAAAGATAAGAGCATTAGTTAAGTAGTTAAAAACAGTCAAACTCTGTTTAAAGAACAGCTACTTTAAAAAACAATTGAAGTAAATAAGCAGTAAGGAAAGCAAAGAGCTGGTCAAACTTTGGCCACACTAAGGGCCAGTGTATTAGATAAGTAGTGAAAAAACTCAAAAACTTACAGCACCTGGTATTCCTAGGCAGTCTCCTATCCAAGTACTAACTAGGCCCAACTCTGCTTAGCTTCTGAGATCAGGCGAGATCAGGCGTGAACAGGGTGGGATGGCGTGAAGTGAAAGCTGCTGCAAAAAGCCCCTATTTTAAGGTGAGGCACACTAAGTGCCATTATACTAGATAAGTAATGAATGAAATACAAAAAAATACTTCAAAATGAGCTACATTAAAGATAAGAGCATTAGTTAAGTAGTTAAAAACAGTCAAACTCTGTTTAAAGAACAGCTACTTTAAAGGCAATTGAATTAAATAAGCAGTAAGGGAAAGCAAAGAGCTGGTCAAACTTTGGCCACACTAAGGGCCAGTGTATTAGATAAGTAGTGAAAAAACTCAAAAACTTACAGCACCTGGTATTCCTAGGCAGTCTCCCATCCAAGTACTAACTAGGCCCAACTCTGCTTAGCTTCTGAGATCAGGCGAGATCAGGCGTGAACAGGGTGGTATGGCCGTAAGCGAAAGCTGCTGCAAAAAGCCCCCTATTTTAAGGTGAGGCACACTAAGTGCCATTATACTAGATAAGTAATGAATGAAATACAAAAAAATACTTCAAATTGAGCTACATTAAAGATAAGAGCATTAGTTAAGTAGTTAAAAACAGTCAAACTCTGTTTAAAGAACAGCTACTTTAAAGGCAATTGAATTAAATAAGCAGTAAGGGAAAGCAAAGAGCTGGTCAAACTTTGGCCACACTAAGGGCCAGTGTATTAGATAAGTAGTGAAAAAACTCAAAAACTTACAGCACCTGGTATTCCTAGGCAGCCTCCCATCCAAGTAGTAACTAGGCCCAACTCTGCTTAGCTTCTGAGATCAGACGAGATCAGGCGTGAACAGGGTGGGATGGCCATAAGCGAAAGCTGCTGCAAAAAGCCCCCTATTTTAAGGTGAGGCACACTAAGTGCCATTATACTAGATAAGTAATGAATGAAATACAAAAAAATACTTCAAAATGAGCTACATTAAAGATAAGAGCATTAGTTAAGTAGTTAAAAACAGTCAAACTCTGTTTAAAGAACAGCTACTTTAAAGGCAATTGAATTAAATAAGCAGTAAGGAAAGCAAAGAGCTGGTCAAACTTTGGCCACACTAAGGGCCAGTGTATTAGATAAGTAGTGAAAAAACTCAAAACTTACAGCACCTGGTATTCCTAGGCAGTCTCGATCCAAGTACTAACTAGGCCCAACTCTGCTTAGCTTCTGAGATCAGGCGAGATCAGGCGTGAACAGGGTGGGATGGCCGTGAAAGCGAAAGCTGCTGCAAAAAGCCCCTATTTTAAGGTGAGGCACACTAAGTGCCATTATACTAGATAAGTAATGAATGAAATACAAAAAATACTTCAAAATGAGCTACATTAAAGATAAGAGCATTAGTTAAGTAGTTAAAAACAGTCAAACTCTGTTTAAAGAACAGCTACTTTAAAGGCAATTGAATTAAATAAGCAGTAAGGGAAAGGAAAGAGCTGGTCAAACTTTGGCCACACTAAGGGCCAGTGTATTAGATAAGTAGTGAAAAAACTCAAAAACTTACAGCACCTGGTATTCCTAGGCAGTCTCCCATCCAAGTACTAACTAGGCCCAACTCTGCTTAGCTTCTGAGATCAGGCGAGATCAGGCGTGAACAGGGTGGTATGGCCATAAGCAGCTGCTGCAAAAAGCCCCCTATTTTAAGGTGAGGCACACTAAGTGCCATTATACTAGATAAGTAATGAATGAAATACAAAAAATACTTAAAATGAGCTACATTAAAGATAAGAGCATTAGTTAAGTAGTTAAAAACAGTCAAACTCTGTTTAAAGAACAGCTACTTTAAAGGCAATTGAATTAAATAAGCAGTAAGGAAAGCAAAGAGCTGGTCAAACTTTGGCCACACTAAGGGCCAGTGTATTAGATAAGTAGTGAAAAAACTCAAAAACTTACAGCACCTGGTATTCCTAGGCAGTCTCCCATCCAAGTACTAACTAGGCCCAACTCTGCTTAGCTTCTGAGATCAGGCGAGATCAGGCGTGAACAGGGTGGTACGTCCGATAGCGAAAGCTGTTGCAAAAAGCCCTATTTTAATGTGAGGCACACTAAGTGCCATTATACTAGATAAGTAATGAATGAAATACAAAAAAATACTTCAAAATGAGCTACATTAAAGATAAGAGCATTAGTTAAGTAGTTAAAAACAGTCAAACTCTGTTTAAAGAACAGCTACTTTAAAGGCAATTGAATTAAATAAGCAGTAGGGAAAGCAAAGAGCTGGTCAAACTTTGGCCACACTAAGGGCCAGTGTATTAGATTAGTAGTGAAAAAACTCAAAAATTTACAGCACCTGGTATTCCTAGGCAGTCTCCCATCCAAGTACTAACTAGGCCCAACTCTGTAGCTTCTGAGATCAGGCGAGATCAGGCGTGAACTGGGTGGGATGGCCGTGTGTAAAGCTGCTGCAAAAAGCCCCTATTTTAAGGTGAGGCACACTAAGTGCCATTATACTAGATAAGTAATGAATGAAATACACAAAAATACTTCAAAATGAGCTACATTAAAGATAAGAGCATTAGTTAAGTAGTTAAAAACAGTCAAACTCTGTTTAAAGAACAGCTACTTTAAAGGCAATTGAATTAAATAAGCAGTAAGGAAAGCAAAGAGCTGGTCAAACTTTGGCCACACTAAGGGCCAGTGTATTAGATTAGTAGTGAAAAAACTTAAAACTTACAGCACCTGGTATTCCTACGCAGTCTCCCATCCAAGTACTAACTAGGCCCAACTCTGCTTAGCTTCTGAGATCAGGCGAGATCAGGCGTGAACAGGGTGGTATGGCCGTGTGAAAGCTGCTGCAAAAGCCCCTATTTTAAGGTGAGGCACACTAAGTGCCATTATACTAGATAAGTAATGAATGAAATACAAAAATAATACTTTAAAATGAGCTACATTAAAGATAAGAGCATTAGTTAAGTAGTTAAAAACAGTCAAACTCTGTTTAAAGAACAGCTACTTTAAAGGCAATTGAGATTAAATAAGCAGTAAGGAAAGCAAAGAGCTGGTCAAACTTTGGCCACACTAAAGGGCCAGTGTATTAGATAAGTAGTGAAAAACTCAAAAACTTACAGCACCTGGTATTCCTAGGCAGTCTCGATCCAAGTACTAACTAGGCCCAACTCTGCTTAGCTTCTGAGATCAGGCGAGATCAGGCGTGAACAGGGTGGTATGGCCATAAGCGAAAGCTGCTGCAAAAGCCCCTATTTTTAAGGTGAGGCACACTAAGTGCCATTATACTAGATAAGTAATGAATGAAATACAAAAAATACTTAAAATGAGCTACATTAAAGATAAGAGCATTAGTTAAGTAGTTAAAAACAGTCAAACTCTGTTTAAAGAACAGCTACTTTAAAGGCAATTGAATTAAATAAGCAGTAAGGAAAGCAAAGAGCTGGTCAAACTTTGGCCACACTAAGGAGCCAGTGTATTAGATAAGTAGTGAAAAAACTCAAAAACTTACAGCACCTGGTATTCCTAGGCAGTCTCCCATCCAAGTACTAACTAGGCCCAACTCTGTAGCTTTTGAGATCAGGCGAGATCAGGCGTGAACAGGGGTGGTACGTCCGTGGCGAAAGCTGCTGCAAAAAAAAAAAGCCCCTATTTTAATGTGAGGCACACTAAGTGCCATTATACTAGATAAGTAATGAATGAAATACAAAAAAAATACTTCAAAATGAGCTACATTAAAGATAAGAGCATTAGTTAAGTAGTTAAAAACAGTCAAACTCTTTTTAAAGAACAGCTACTTTAAAGGCAATTGAATTAAATAAGCAGTAAGGGAAAGCAAAGAGCTGGTCAAACTTTGGCCACACTAAGGGCCAGTGTATTAGATAAGTAGTGAAAAAACTCAAAAACTTACAGCACCTGGTATTCCTAGGCAGTCTCCCATCCAAGTACTAACTAGGCCCAACTCTGCTTAGCTTCTGAGATCAGACGAGATCAGGCGTGAACAGGGTGGGATGGCCGTAAGCGAAAGCTGCTGCAAAATGCACCCTATTTTAAGGTGAGGCACACTAAGAGCCATTATACTAGATAAGTAATGAATGAAATACAAAAAAATACTTCAAAATGAGCTACATTAAAGATAAGAGCATTAGTTAAGTAGTTAAAAACAGTCAAACTCTGTTTAAAGAACAGCTACTTTAAAGGCAATTGAATTAAATAAGCAGTAAGGGAAAGCAAAGAGCTGGTCAAACTTTGGCCACACTAAGGGCCAGTGTATTAGATAAGTAGTGAAAAAACTCAAAAACTTACAGCACCTGGTATTCCTAGGCAGTCTCCCATCCAAGTACTAACTAGGCCCAACTCTGCTTAGCTTCTGAGATCAGACGTGAACAGGGTGGTATGGCCGTGAAGCTTGAAAGCTGCTGCAAAAGCCCCTATTTTAAGGTGAGGCACACTAAGTGCCATTATACTAGATAAATAATGAATGAAATACAAAAAATACTTCAAAATGAGCTACATTAAAGATAAGAGCATTAGTTAAGTAGTTAAAAACAGTCAAACTATTTTTAAAGAACAGCTACTTTAAAGGCAATTGAATTAAATAAGCAGTAAGGAAAGCAAAGAGCTGGTCAAACTTTGGCCACACTAAGGGCCAGTGTATTAGATAAGTAGTGAAAAACTCAAAAACTTAGAGCACCTGGTATTCCTAGGCAGTCTCCCATCCAAGTACTAACTAGGCCCAACTCTGCTTAGCTTCTGAGATCAGGCGAGATCAGGCGTGAACAGGGTGGGATGGCCGTGGCAGCTGCTGCAAAAAGCCCCTATTTTTAAGGTGAGGCACACTAAGTGCCATTATACTAGATAAGTAATGAATGAAATACAAAAAAATACTTCAAAATGAGCTACATTAAAGATAAGAGCATTAGTTAAGTAGTTAAAAACAGTCAAACTCTGTTTAAAGAACAGCTACTTTAAAGGCAATTGAATTTAAGCAGTAAAGGAAATCAAAGAGCTGGTCAAACTTTGGCCACACTAAGGGCCAGTGTATTAGATAAGTAGTGAAAAAACTCAAAACTTACAGCACCTGGTATTCCTAGGCAGTCTCCCATCCAAGTACTAACTAGGCCCAACTCTGCTTAGCTTCTGAGATCAGGCGAGATCAGGCGTGAACAGAGTGGGATGGCGTGAAAGCTGCTGCAAAAGCCCCTATTTTTAAGGTGAGGCACACTAAGTGCCATTATACTAGATAAGTAATGAATGAAATACAAAAAATACTTCAAAATGAGCTACATTAAAGATAAGAGCATTAGTTAAGTAGTTAAAAACAGTCAAACTCTGTTTAAGAACAGCTACTTTAAAGGCAATTGAATTAAATAAGCAGTAAGGGAAAGCAAAGAGCTGGTCAAACTTTGGCCACACTAAGGGCCAGTGTATTAGATAAGTAGTGAAAAAACTCAAAACTTACAGCACCTGAGTATTCCTAGGCAGTCTCCCATCCAAGTACTAACTAGGCCCAACTCTGCTTAGCTTCTGAGATCAGACGAGATCAGGCGTGAACAGGGTGGTACGTCCGTAAGCAAAAGCTGTTGCAAAAAGCCCCCTATTTTAATGTGAGGCACACTAAGTGCCATTATACTAGATAAGTAATGAATGAAATACAAAAAAAATACTTCAAAATGAGCTACATTAAAGATAAGAGCATTAGTTAAGTAGTTAAAAACAGTCAAACTCTTTTTAAAGAACAGCTACTTTAAAGGCAATTGAATTAAATAAGCAGTAAGGGAAAGCAAAGAGCTGGTCAAACTTTGGCCACACTAAGGGCCAGTGTATTAGATAAGTAGTGAAAAAACTCAAAAACTTACAGCACCTGGTATTCCTAGGCAGTCTCCCATCCAAGTACTAACTAGGCCCAACTCTGCTTAGCTTCTGAGATCAGACGAGATCAGGCGTGAACAGGGTGGGATGGCCGTGGCGAAAGCTGCTGCAAAAAGCCCCTATTTTAAGGTGAGGCACACTAAGTGCCATTATACTAGATAAGTAATGAATGAAATACAAAAAAATACTTCCAAAATGAGCTACATTAAAGATAAGAGCATTAGTTAAGTAGTTAAAAACAGTCAAACTCTGTTTAAAGAACAGCTACTTTAAAGGCAATTGAATTAAGCAGTAAAGGAAATCAAAGAGCTGGTCAAACTTTGGCCACACTAAGGAGCCAGTGTATTAGATAAGTAGTGAAAAACTCAAAAACTTACAGCACCTGGTATTCCTAGGCAGTCTCCCATCCAAGTACTAACTAGGCCCAACTCTGTAGCTTCTGAGATCAGGCGAGATCAGGCGTGAGCAGGGTGGGATGGCCGTAAGCAGAAAGCTGCTGCAAAAGCCCCTATTTTAAGGTGAGGCAAACTAAGTGCCATTATACTAGATAAGTAATGAATGAAATACAAAAAATACTTCAAAATGAGCTACATTAAAGATAAGAGCATTAGTTAAGTAGTTAAAAACAGTCAAACTCTGTTTAAAGAACAGCTACTTTAAAGGCAATTGAATTAAATAAGCAGTAAAGGAAAGCAAAGAGCTGGTCAAACTTTGGCCACACTAAGGGCCAGTTTATTAGATAAGTAGTGAAAAAACTCAAAACTTACAGCACCTGGTATTCCTAGGCAGTCTCCCATCCAAGTACTAACTAGGCCCAACTCTGTAGCTTCTGAGATCAGGCGAGATCAGGCGTGAACAGGGTGGTATGCGTCCGTAAGCAAAAGCTGCTGCAAAAAGCCCCTATTTTAAGGTGAGGCACACTAAAGTGCCATTATACTAGATAAGTAATGAATGAAATACAAAAAATGCTTCAAAATGAGCTACATTAAAGATAAGAGCATTAGTTAAGTAGTTAAAAACAGTCAAACTCTGTTTAAAGAACAGCTACTTTAAAGGCAATTGAATTAAATAAGCAGTAAAGGAAAGCAAAGAGCTGGTCAAACTTTGGCCACACTAAGGCCAGTGTATTAGATAAGTAGTGAAAAAACTCAAAACTTACAGCACCTGGTATTCCTAGGCAGTCTCCCATCCAAGTACTAACTAGGCCCAACTCTGCTTAGCTTCTGAGATCAGGCGAGATCAGGCGTGAACAGGGTGGTATGTCCGTGGCGAAAGCTGTTGCAAAAAGCCCCTATTTTAATGTGAGGCACACTAAGTGCCATTATACTAGATAAGTAATGAATGAAATACAAAAAAATACTTCAAAATGAGCTACATTAAAGATAAGAGCATTAGTTAAGTAGTTAAAAACAGTCAAACTCTGTTTAAAGAACAGCTACTTTAAAGGCAATTGAATTAAATAAGCAGTAAGGAAAGCAAAAGAGCTGGTCAAACTTTGGCCACACTAAGGGCCAGTGTATTAGATTAAGTAGTGAAAAAACTCAAAAACTTACACAGCACCTGGTATTCCTAGGCAGTCTCCCATCCAAGTACTAACTAGGCCCAACTCTGCTTAGCTTCTGAGATCAGGCGAGATCAGGCGTGAACAGGTGGGATGGCCGTGTGAAAGCTGCTGCAAAAAGCCCCTATTTTTAAGGTGAGGCACACTAAGTGCCATTATACTAGATAAGTAATGAATGAAATACAAAAAATACTTCAAAATGAGCTACATTAAAGATAAGAGCATTAGTTAAGTAGTTAAAAACAGTCAAACTCTGTTTAAAGAACAGCTACTTTAAAGGCAATTGAATTAAGCAGTAAAGAAATCAAAGAGCTGGTCAAACTTTGGCCACACTAAGGGCCAGTGTATTAGATAAGTAGTGAAAAAACTCAAAACTTACAGCACCTGGTATTCCTAGGCAGTCTCCCATCCAAGTACTAACTAGGCCCAACTCTGCTTAGCTTCTGAGATCAGGCGAGATCAGGCGTGAACAGCAGGTGGGATGGCGCGTGAAAGCTGCTGCAAAAGCCCCTATTTTAAGGTGAGGCACACTAAGTGCCATTATACTAGATAAGTAATGAATGAAATACAAAAAAATACTTCAAAATGAGCTACATTAAAGATAAGAGCATTAGTTAAGTAGTTAAAAACAGTCAAACTCTTTTTAAAGAACAGCTACTTTAAAGGCAATTGAATTAAATAAGCAGTAAGGGAAAGCAAGAGAGCTGGTCAAACTTTGGCCACACTAAGGGCCAGTGTATTAGATAAGTAGTGAAAAAACTCAAAACTTACAGCACCTGGTATTCCTAGGCAGTCTCCCATCCAAGTACTAACTAGGCCCAACTCTGCTTAGCTTCTGAGATCAGGCGAGATCAGGCGTGAACAGGGTGGGATGGCCGTGCGAAAGCTGCTGCAAAAGCCCCTATTTTAAGGTGAGGCACACTAAGTGCCATTATACTAGATAAGTAATGAATGAAATACAAAAAATACTTCAAAATGAGCTACATTAAAGATAAGAGCATTAGTTAAGTAGTTAAAAACAGTCAAACTCTGTTTTAAGAACAGCTACTTTAAAGGCAATTGAATTAATTAAGCAGTAAAGGAAATCAAAGAGCTGGTCAAACTTTGGCCACACTAAGGAACCAGTGTATTAGATAAGTAGTGAAAAAACTCAAAAACTTACAGCACCTGGTATTCCTAGGCAGTCTCCCATCCAGAAGTACTAACTAGGCCCAACTCTGTAGCTTCTGAGATCAGGCGAGATCAGGCGTGAGCAGGGTGGGATGGCCGTGCGAAAGCTGCTGCAAAAGCCCCTATTTTAAGGTGAGGCACACTAAGTGCCATTATACTAGATAAGTAATGAATGAAATACAAAAAAATACTTCAAAATGAGCTACATTAAAGATAAGAGCATTAGTTAAGTAGTTAAAAACAGTCAAACTCTGTTTAAAGAACAGCTACTTTAAAGGCAATTGAATTAAATAAGCAGTAAAGGAAAGCAAAGAGCTGGTCAAACTTTGGCCACACTAAGGGAGCCAGTGTATTAGATAAGTAGTGAAAAAACTCAAAACTTACAGCACCTGGTATTCCTAGGCAGTCTCCCATCCAAGTACTAACTAGGCCCAACTCTGCTTAGCTTCTGAGATCAGGCGAGATCAGGCGTGAACAGGGTGTGGTACGTCCGTAAGCAAAAGCTGTTGCAAAAAAGCCCCTATTTTAAGGTGAGGCACACTAAATTGCCATTATACTAGATAAGTAATGAATGAAATACAAAAAAATACTTCAAAATGAGCTACATTAAAGATAAGAGCATTAGTTAAGTAGTTAAAAACAGTCAAACTCTGTTTAAAGAACAGCTACTTTAAAGGCAATTGAATTAAATAAGCAGTAAAGGAAAGCAAAGAAGCTGGTCAAACTTTGGCCACACTAAGGGCCAGTGTATTAGATAAGTAGTGAAAAAACTCAAAACTTACAGCACCTGGTATTCCTAGGCAGTCTCCCATCCAAGTACTAACTAGGCCCAACTCTGTAGCTTCTGAGATCAGGCGAGATCAGGCGTGAACAGGGTGGTATAATCCGTGAAAGCTGCTGCAAAAAGCCCCTATTTTTAAGGTGAGGCACACTAAGTGCCATTATACTAGATAAGTAATGAATGAAATACAAAAAAATACTTCAAAATGAGCTACATTAAAGATAAGAGCATTAGTTAAGTAGTTAAAAACAGTCAAACTCTGTTTAAAGAACAGCTACTTTAAAGGCAATTGAATTAAATAAGCAGTGAGGGGAAAGCAAAGAGCTGGTCAAACTTTGGCCACACTAAGAGGCCAGTGTATTAGATTAGTAGTGAAAAAACTCAAAAACTTACAGCACCTGGTATTCCTAGGCAGTCTCCCATCCAAGTACTAACTAGGCCCACTCTGCTTAGCTTCTGAGATCAGGCGAGATCAGGCGTGAACTGGGTGGGATGGCCGTGGTGAAAGCTGCTGCAAAAGCCCCTATTTTAAGGTGAGGCACACTAAGTGCCATTATACTAGATAAGTAATGAATGAAATACAAAAAATACTTCAAAATGAGCTACATTAAAGATAAGAGCATTAGTTAAGTAGTTAAAAACAGTCAAACTCTGTTTAAAGAACAGCTACTTTAAAGGCAATTGAATTAAATAAGCAGTAAGGAAAGCAAAGAGCTGGTCAAACTTTGGCCACACTAAGGGCCAGTGTATTAGATAAGTAGTGAAAAAACTCAAAAACTTACAGCACCTGGTATTCCTAGGCAGTCTCCCATCCAAGTACTAACTAGGCCCAACTCTGCTTAGCTTCTGAGATCAGGCGAGATCAGGCGTGAACAGAGGGTGGTATGGCCGTGCTTGAAAGCTGCTGCAAAAAGCCCTATTTTAAGGTGAGGCACACTAAGTGCCATTATACTAGATAAGTAATGAATGAAATACAAAAAATACTTTCAAAATGAGCTACATTAAAGATAAGAGCATTAGTTAAGTAGTTAAAAACAGTCAAACTCTGTTTAAAGAACAGCTACTTTAAAGGCAATTGAATTAAATAAGCAGTAAAGGGAAAGCAAAGAGCTGGTCAAACTTTGGCCACACTAAGAGGCCAGTGTATTAGATAAGTAGTGAAAAAACTCAAAAACTTACAGCACCTGGTATTCCTAGGCAGTCTCCCATCCAAGTACTAACTAGGCCCAACTCTCTTAGCTTCTGAGATCAGGCGAGATCAGGCGTGAACAGGGTGGTATGGCCGTAAGCGAAAGCTGCTGCAAAAGCCCTATTTTTAAGGTGAGGCACACTAGAAGTGCCATTATACTAGATAAGTAATGAATGAAATACAAAAAAATACTTTCAAAATGAGCTACATTAAAGATAAGAGCATTAGTTAAGTAGTTAAAAACAGTCAAACTCTGTTTAAAGAACAGCTACTTTAAAGGCAATTGAATTAAATAAGCAGTAAGGGGAAAGCAAAGAGCTGGTCAAACTTTGGCCACACTAAGGGCCAGTGTATTAGATAAGTAGTGAAAAAACTCAAAAACTTACAGCACCTGGTATTCCTAGGCAGTCTCCCATCCAAGTACTAACTAGGCCCAACTCTGTAGCTTCTGAGATCAGGCGAGATCAGGCGTGAACAGGGTGGTATGGCCGTAAAGTGAAAGCTGCTGCAAAAAGCCCCTATTTTAAGGTGAGGCACACTAAGTGCCATTATACTAGATAAGTAATGAATGAAATACAAAAAAATACTTCAAAATGAGCTACATTAAAGATAAGAGCATTAGTTAAGTAGTTAAAAACAGTCAAACTATTTTTTAAAGAACAGCTACTTTAAAGGCAATTGAATTAAATAAGCAGTAAGGGAAAGCAAAGAGCTGGTCAAACTTTGGCCACACTAAGGGCCAGTGTATTAGATAAGTAGTGAAAAAACTCAAAACTTACAGCACCTGGTATTCCTAGGCAGTCTCCCATCCAAGTACTAACTAGGCCCAACTCTGCTTAGCTTCTGAGATCAGGACGCGAGATCAGGGCGTGAACAGGGTGGGATGGCCGTAAGTGAAAGCTGCTGCAAAAAGCCCCTATTTTAAGGTGAGGCACACTAAGTGCCATTATACTAGATAAGTAATGAATGAAATACAAAAAATACTTCAAAATGAGCTACATTAAAGATAAGAGCATTAGTTAAGTAGTTAAAAACAGTCAAACTCTGTTTAAAGAACAGCTACTTTAAAGGCAATTGAATTAAATAAGCAGTAAGGGAAAGCAAAGAGCTGGTCAAACTTTGGCCACACTAAGGGCCAGTGTATTAGATAAGTAGTGAAAAAACTCAAAAACTTACAGCACCTGGTATTCCTAGGCAGTCTCCCATCCAAGTACTAACTAGGCCCAACTCTGCTTAGCTTCTGAGATCAGACGAGATCAGGCGTGAACAGGGTGGTATGGCCGTAAGCGAAAGCTGCTGCAAAAGCCCCCTATTTTAAGGTGAGGCACACTAAGTGCCATTATACTAGATAAATAATGAATGAAATACAAAAAAATACTTCAAAATGAGCTACATTAAAGATAAGAGCATTAGTTAAGTAGTTAAAAACAGTCAAACTCTGTTTAAAGAACAGCTACTTTAAAGGCAATTGAATTAAATAAGCAGTAAGGGAAAGCAAAGAGCTGGTCAAACTTTGGCCACACTAAGGGCCAGTGTATTAGATAAGTAGTGAAAAAACTCAAAAACTTACAGCACCTGGTATTCCTAGGCAGTCTCCCATCCAAGTACTAACTAGGCCCAACTCTGCTTAGCTTCTGAGATCAGACGAGATCAGGCGTGAACAGGGTGGGATGGCCGTAAGCGAAAGCTGCTGCAAAAAGCCCCTATTTTAAGGTGAGGCACACTAAGTGCCATTATACTAGATAAGTAATGAATGAAATACAAAAAAAAATACTTCAAAATGAGCTACATTAAAGATAAGAGCATTAGTTAAGTAGTTAAAAACAGTCAAACTCTGTTTAAAGAACAGCTACTTTAAAGGCAATTGAATTAAATAAGCAGTAAAGGAAAGCAAAGAGCTGGTCAAACTTTGGCCACACTAAGGGCCAGTGTATTAGATAAGTAGTGAAAAAACTCAAAAACTTACAGCACCTGGTATTCCTAGGCAGTCTCCCATCCAAGTACTAACTAGGCCCAACTCTGCTTAGCTTCTGAGATCAGGCGAGATCAGGCGTGAACAGGGTGGGATGGCGTAAGTGAAAGCTGCTGCAAAAAGCCCCTATTTTAAGGTGAGGCACACTAAGTGCCATTATACTAGATAAGTAATGAATGAAATACAAAAAAAATACTTCAAAATGAGCTACATTAAAGATAAGAGCATTAGTTAAGTAGTTAAAACAGTCAAACTCTGTTTAAAGAACAGCTACTTTAAAGGCAATTGAATTAAATAAGCAGTAAGGGAAAGCAAAGAGCTGGTCAAACTTTGGCCACACTAAGGGCCAGTGTATTAGATAAGTAGTGAAAAAACTCAAAAACTTACAGCACCTGGTATTCCTAGGCAGTCTCCCATCCAAGTACTAACTAGGCCCAACTCTGTAGCTTCTGAGATCAGGCGAGATCAGGCGTGAACAGAGTGGTATGGTCCGTAAGCAAAAAGCTGCTGCAAAAAGCCCCTATTTTAAGGTGAGGCACACTAAGTGCCATTATACTAGATAAGTAATGAATGAAATACAAAAAAAATACTTCAAAATGAGCTACATTAAAGATAAGAGCATTAGTTAAGTAGTTAAAAACAGTCAAACTCTCTGTTTAAAGAACAGCTACTTTAAAGGCAATTGAATTAAATAAACAGTAAAGGAAAGCAAAGAGCTGGTCAAACTTTGGCCACACTAAGGGCCAGTGTATTAGATAAGTAGAGATCAGGCGTGAACAGGGTGGGATGGCCGTGCTAGAAAGCTGCTGCAAAAGCCCTATTTT
>NW_025048580.1:0-43736 GCF_018831695.1 Puntigrus tetrazona
GCTCTTTGCTTTCCCTTACTGCTATTTTAGATTCAATTGCCTTTAAAGTAGCTGTTCTTTAAACAGAGTTTGGCTGTTTTTAACTACTTAACTAATGCTCTTATCTTTAATGTAGCTCATTTTGTTTTTAGTATTTTTTTGTATTTCATTCATTGCTTATCTAGTATAATGGCACTTAGTGTGCCTCACCTGGCAAATAGGGGCTTTTTGCAGCAGCTTTAGAAACTACGGCCATCCCCACCCTGTTCACGCCTGATCTCGTCTGATCTCAGGAAGCTAAGCAGAGTTGGGCCTAGTTAGTACTTGGATGGGGAGACTGCCTAGGAATACCAGGTGCTGTAAGTTTTGAGTTTTCACTACTTATCTAATACACTGGCCCTTAGTGTGGCCAAAGTTTGACCAGCTCTTTGCTTTCCCTTACTGCTTATTTAATTCAATTGCCTTTAAAGTAGCTGTTCTTTAAACAGAGAGTTTGACTGTTTTAACTACTTAACTAATGCTCTTATCTTTAATGTAGCTCATTTTGAAATATTTTTTTGTATTTCATTCATTTACTTATCTAGTATAATGGCACTTAAGTGTGCCTCACCTTAAAATAGGGGCTTTTGCAGCAGCTTTAGAAACTGCGGCCATACCACCTGTTCACGCCTGATCTTCGTCTGATCTCAGAAGCTAAGCAGAGTTGGGCTAGTTAGTACTTGGATGGGGAGACTGCCTAGGAGATACCAGGTGCTGTAAGTTTTTGAGTTTTCACTACTTATCTAATACACTGGCCCTTGAGTGTGTGGCCAAAGTTTGACCAGCTCTTTGCTTTCCCTTACTGCTTATTTAATTCAATTGCGCTAAAAAAGTAGCTGTTCTTTAAACAGAGAGTTTGACTGTTTTTAACTACTTAACTAATGCTCTTATCTTTAATGTAGCTCATTTTGAAGCATTTTTTTTTGTATTTCATTCATTACTTATCTGAGTATAATGGCACTTGGTGTGCCTCACCTTAAAATAGGGAGCTTTTTGCAGCAGCTTTCGCTTACGACCATCCCACCCTGTTCACGCCTGATCTGCGTCTGATCTCAGAAGCTAAGCAGAGTTGGGCCTAGTTAGTGCCTTGGATGGGAGCTGCCTAGGAATACCAGGTGCTGTAGAGTTTTTGATTTTTCACTACTTATCTAATACACTAGCAGCCATAGTGTGGCAAAAGTTTGACCAGCTCTTTGCTTTCCCTTACTGCTTATTTAATTCAATTGCCTTTAAAGTAGCTGTTCTTTAAACAGAGATTTGACTGTTTTAACTACTTAACTAATGTAAACATGCTAATGTAGCTCATTTTGGAAGTATTTTTTTGTATTTCATTCATTGCTTATCTGAGCTAATGGCACTTAGTGTGCCTCACAGCAAAATAGAGGGCTTTTGCAGCAGCTTTGGCTACGGCCATACCACCCTGTTCCGCCTGATCTCGTCTCTGATCTCAGGCTAAGCAGAGTTGGGGCCTGGTTAGTACTTGGATGGGAGACTGCCTAGGAATACCAGGTGCTGTAAGTTTTTGAGTTTTTCACTACTTATCTAATACACTGGCCCTTAGTGTGGCCAAAGTTTGACCAGCTCTTTGCTTTCCCTTACTGCTTATTTAATTCAATTGCCTTTAAAGTAGCTGTTCTTTAAACAGAGTTTGACTGTTTTTAACTACTTAACTAATGCTCTTATCTTTAATGTAGCTCATTTTGAAGTATTTTTGTATTTCATTCATTACTTATCTAGTATAATGGCACTTAGTGTGCCTCACCTTAAAATAGGGGCTTTTTGCAGCAGCTTTTCGCTTACGGCCATCCCACCTGTTCACGCCTGATCTCGTCTGATCTCAGAAGCTAAGCAGAGTTGGGCCTAGTTAGTACTTGGATGGGAGACTGCCTAGGAATACCAGGTGCTGTAAGTTTTGAGTTTTTCACTACTTATCTAATACACTGGCCCTTAGTGTGGCCAAAGTTTGACCAGCTCTTTGCTTTCCCTTACTGCTTATTTAATTCAATTGCCTTTAAAGTAGCTGTTCTTTAAACAGAGTTTGACTGTTTTTAACTACTTAACTAATGCTCTTATCTTTAATGTAGCTCATTTTGAAGTATTTTTTTGTATTTCATTCATTACTTATCTAGTATAATGGCATAGTGTGCCTCACCTTAAAATAGGGGGCTTTTTGCAGCAGCTTTCGCTTACACGGCCATCCCACCCTGTTCACGCCTGATCTCGTCTGATCTCAGAAGCTAAGCAGAGTTGGGCCTAGTTAGTACTTGGATGGGAGACTGCCTAGGAATACCAGGTGCTGTAAGTTTTTGAGTTTTTCACTACTTATCTAATACACTGGCCCTTAGTGTGGCCAAAGTTTGACCAGCTCTTTGCTTTCCCTTACTGCTTATTTAATTCAATTGCCTTTAAAGTAGCTGTTCTTTAAACAGAGTTTGACTGTTTTTAACTACTTAACTAATGCTCTTATCTTTAATGTAGCTCATTTTGAATATTTTTTTGTATTTCATTCATTACTTATCTAGTATAATGGCACTTAGTGTGCCTCACCTTAAAATAGGGGCTTTTTGCAGCAGCTTTAAGCTTACGGCCATCCCACCCTGTTCACGCCTGATCTCGTCTGATCTCAGAAGCTAAGCAGAGTTGGGCCTAGTTAGTACTTGGATGGGAGACTGCCTAGGAATACCAGGTGCTGTAAGTTTTTGAGTTTTTCACTACTTATCTAATACACTGGCCCTTAGTGTGGCCAAAGTTTGACCAGCTCTTTGCTTTCCCTTACTGCTTATTTAATTCAATTGCCTTTAAAGTAGCTGTTCTTTAAACAGAGTTTGACTGTTTTTAACTACTTAACTAATGCTCTTATCTTTAATGTAGCTCATTTTGAAGTATTTTTTTGTATTTCATTCATTACTTATCTAGTATAATGGCACTTAGTGTGCCTCACCTTAAAATAGGGGGCTTTTGCAGCAGCTTTGCTTCTGGCCATCCCACCCTGTTCACACCTGATCTCGTCTGATCTCAGAAGCTAAGCAGAGTTGGGCCTAGTTAGTACTTGGATGGGAGACTGCCTAGGAATACCAGGTGCTGTAAGTTTTGAGTTTTTCACTACTTATCTAATACACTGGCCCTTAGTGTGGCCAAAGTTTGACCAGCTCTTTGCTTTCCCTTACTGCTTATTTAATTCAATTGCCTTTAAAGTAGCTGTTCTTTAAACAGAGTTTGACTGTTTTTAACTACTTAACTAATGCTCTTATCTTTAATGTAGCTCATTTTGAAGTATTTTTTGTATTTCATTCATTACTTATCTAGTATAATGGCACTTAGTGTGCCTCACCTTAAAATAGGGGCTTTTTGCAGCAGCTTTAAACACGGCCATCCCACCCTGTTCACGCCTGATCTCGTCTGATCTCAGAAGCTAAGCAGAGTTGGGCCTAGTTAGTACTTGGATGGGAGACTGCCTAGGAATACCAGGTGCTGTAAGTTTTGAGTTTTTCACTACTTATCTAATACACTGGCCCTTAGTGTGGCCAAAGTTTGACCAGCTCTTTGCTTTCCCTTACTGCTTATTTAATTCAATTGCCTTTAAAGTAGCTGTTCTTTAAACAGAGTTTGACTGTTTTTAACTACTTAACTAATGCTCTTATCTTTAATGTAGCTCATTTTGAAGTATTTTTTGTATTTCATTCATTACTTATCTAGTATAATGGCATAGTGTGCCTCACCTTAAAATAGGGGCTTTTTGCAGCAGCTTTAAACTACGGCCATACCACCCTGTTCCGCCTGATCTCGTCTGATCTCAGAAGCTAAGCAGAGTTGGGCCTAGTTAGTACTTGGATGGGAGACTGCCTAGGAATA
Source organism: Puntigrus tetrazona (assembly GCF_018831695.1). Lineage (NCBI taxonomy): Eukaryota > Metazoa > Chordata > Actinopteri > Cypriniformes > Cyprinidae > Puntigrus > Puntigrus tetrazona. The sequence continues at coordinate 3,871 of NW_025048580.1, forward strand.
CCAGGTGCTGTAAGTTTTGAGTTTTTCACTACTTATCTAATACACTGGCCCTTAGTGTGGCCAAAGTTTGACCAGCTCTTTGCTTTCCCTTACTGCTTATTTAATTCAATTGCCTTTAAAGTAGCTGTTCTTTAAACAGAGTTTGACTGTTTTTTAACTACTTAACTAATGCTCTTATCTTTAATGTAGCTCATTTTGAAGTATTTTTTTGTATTTCATTCATTACTTATCTAGTATAATGGCACTTAGTGTGCCTCACCTTAAAATAGGGGGCTTTTTGCAGCAGCTTTTGCTTACGGCCATACCACCCTGTTCACGCCTGATCTCGTCTGATCTCAGAAGCTAAGCAGAGTTGGGCCTAGTTAGTACTTGGATGGGAGACTGCCTAGGAATACCAGGTGCTGTAAGTTTTTGAGTTTTTTCACTACTTATCTAATACACTGGCCCTTAGTGTGGCCAAAGTTTGACCAGCTCTTTGCTTTCCCTTACTGCTTATTTAATTCAATTGCCTTTAAAGTAGCTGTTCTTTAAACAGAGTTTGACTGTTTTTAACTACTTAACTAATGCTCTTATCTTTAATGTAGCTCATTTTGAAGTATTTTTTGTATTTCATTCATTACTTATCTAGTATAATGGCACTTAGTGTGCCTCACCTTAAAATAGGGGCTTTGCAGCAGCTTTAAGCTTACGGCCATACCACCCTGTTCACGCCTGATCTCGTCTGATCTCAGAAGCTAAGCAGAGTTGGGCCTAGTTAGTACTTGGATGGGAGACTGCCTAGGAATACCAGGTGCTGTAAGTTTTTTGAGTTTTCACTACTTATCTAATACACTGGCCCTTTAGTGTGGCCAAAGTTTGACCAGCTCTTTGCTTTCCCTTACTGCTTATTTAATTCAATTGCCTTTAAAGTAGCTGTTCTTTAAACAGAGTTTGACTGTTTTTAACTACTTAACTAATGCTCTTATCTTTAATGTAGCTCATTTTGAAGTATATTTTTGTATTTCATTCATTACTTATCTAGTATAATGGCACTTAGTGTGCCTCACCTTAAAATAGGGGCTTTTGCAGCAGCTTTAGCTTACGGCCATACCACCCTGTTCACGCCTGATCTGATCGTCTGATCTCAGAAGCTAAGCAGAGTTGGGCCTAGTTAGTACTTGGATGGGAGACTGCCTAGGAATACCAGGTGCTGTAAGTTTTTGAGTTTTTCACTACTTATCTAATACACTGGCCCTTAGTGTGGCCAAAGTTTGACCAGCTCTTTGCTTTCCCTTACTGCTTATTTAATTCAATTGCCTTTAAAGTAGCTGTTCTTTAAACAGAGTTTGACTGTTTTTAACTACTTAACTAATGCTCTTATCTTTAATGTAGCTCATTTTGAAGTATTTTTTTGTATTTCATTCATTACTTATCTAGTATAATGGCACTTAGTGTGCCTCACCTTAAAATAGGGGCTTTTGCAGCAGCTTTAAGCTTCGGCCATCCCACCCTGTTCACGCCTGATCTCGTCTGATCTCAGAAGCTAAGCAGAGTTGGGCCTAGTTAGTACTTGGATGGGAGACTGCCTAGGAATACCAGGTGCTGTAAGTTTTTGAGTTTTTTCACTACTTATCTAATACACTGGCCCTTAGTGTGGCCAAAGTTTGACCAGCTCTTTGCTTTCCCTTACTGCTTATTTAATTCAATTGCCTTTAAAGTAGCTGTTCTTTAAACAGAGTTTGACTGTTTTTAACTACTTAACTAATGCTCTTATCTTTAATGTAGCTCATTTTGAAGTATTTTTTGTATTTCATTCATTACTTATCTAGTATAATGGCACTTAGTGTGCCTCACCTTAAAATAGGGGCTTTTTGCAGCAGCTTTGCTTACGGCCATACCACCCTGTTCACGCCTGATCTCGTCTGATCTCAGAAGCTAAGCAGAGTTGGGCCTAGTTAGTACTTGGATGGGAGACTGCCTAGGAATACCAGGTGCTGTAAGTTTTTGAGTTTTTCACTACTTATCTAATACACTGGCCCTTAGTGTGGCCAAAGTTTGACCAGCTCTTTGCTTTCCCTTACTGCTTATTTAATTCAATTGCCTTTAAAGTAGCTGTTCTTTAAACAGAGTTTGACTGTTTTTAACTACTTAACTAATGCTCTTATCTTTAATGTAGCTCATTTTGAAGTATTTTTTTGTATTTCATTCATTACTTATCTAGTATAATGGCACTTAGTGTGCCTCACCTTAAAATAGGGGCTTTTTGCAGCAGCTTTAGCTTACGGCCATACCACCCTGTTCACGCCTGATCTCGTCTGATCTCAGAAGCTAAGCAGAGTTGGGCCTAGTTAGTACTTGGATGGGAGACTGCCTAGGAATACCAGGTGCTGTAAGTTTTTGAGTTTTTCACTACTTATCTAATACACTGGCCCTTAGTGTGGCCAAAGTTTGACCAGCTCTTTGCTTTCCCTTACTGCTTATTTAATTCAATTGCCTTTAAAGTAGCTGTTCTTTAAACAGAGTTTGACTGTTTTTAACTACTTAACTAATGCTCTTATCTTTAATGTAGCTCATTTTGAAGTATTTTTTTGTATTTCATTCATTACTTATCTAGTATAATGGCACTTAGTGTGCCTCACCTTAAAATAGGGGGCTTTTTGCAGCAGCTTTAAGCTTTACGGCCATCCCACCCTGTTCACGCCTGATCTCGTCTGATCTCAGAAGCTAAGCAGTTTGGCCTAGTTAGTACTTGGATGGGAGACTGCCTAGGAATACCAGGTGCTGTAAGTTTTTGAGTTTTTCACTACTTATCTAATACACTGGCCCTTAGTGTGGCCAAAGTTTGACCAGCTCTTTGCTTTCCCTTACTGCTTATTTAATTCAATTGCCTTTAAAGTAGCTGTTCTTTAAACAGAGTTTGACTGTTTTTAACTACTTAACTAATGCTCTTATCTTTAATGTAGCTCATTTTGAAGTATTTTTTTGTATTTCATTCATTACTTATCTAGTATAATGGCACTTAGTGTGCCTCACCTTAAAATAGGGGGCTTTTGCAGCAGCTTTAGCTTACAGCCATACCACCCTGTTCACGCCTGATCTCGTCTGATCTCAGAAGCTAAGCAGAGTTGGGCCTAGTTAGTACTTGGATGGGAGACTGCCTAGGAATACCAGGTGCTGTAAGTTTTTGAGTTTTTCACTACTTATCTAATACACTGGCCCTTAGTGTGGCCAAAGTTTGACCAGCTCTTTGCTTTCCCTTACTGCTTATTTAATTCAATTGCCTTTAAAGTAGCTGTTCTTTAAACAGAGTTTGACTGTTTTTAACTACTTAACTAATGCTCTTATCTTTAATGTAGCTCATTTTGAAGTATTTTTTGTATTTCATTCATTACTTATCTAGTATAATGGCACTTAGTGTGCCTCACCTTAAAATAGGGCTTTTTGCAGCAGCTTTTAAACACGGCCATACCACCCTGTTCACGCCTGATCTCGTCTGATCTCAGAAGCTAAGCAGAGTTGGGCCTAGTTAGTACTTGGATGGGAGACTGCCTAGGAATACCAGGTGCTGTAAGTTTTTGAGTTTTTCACTACTTATCTAATACACTGGCCCTTAGTGTGGCCAAAGTTTGACCAGCTCTTTGCTTTCCCTTACTGCTTATTTAATTCAATTGCCTTTAAAGTAGCTGTTCTTTAAACAGAGTTTGACTGTTTTTAACTACTTAACTAATGCTCTTATCTTTAATGTAGCTCATTTTGAAGTATTTTTTTGTATTTCATTCATTACTTATCTAGTATAATGGCACTTAGTGTGCCTCACCTAAAATAGGGGGCTTTTGCAGCAGCTTTAAGCTTCGGCCATCCCACCCTGTTCACGCCTGATCTCGTCTGATCTCAGAAGCTAAGCAGAGTTGGGCCTAGTTAGTACTTGGATGGGAGACTGCCTAGGAATACCAGGTGCTGTAAGTTTTTGAGTTTTTCACTACTTATCTAATACACTGGCCCTTAGTGTGGCCAAAGTTTGACCAGCTCTTTGCTTTCCCTTACTGCTTATTTAATTCAATTGCCTTTAAAGTAGCTGTTCTTTAAACAGAGTTTGACTGTTTTTAACTACTTAACTAATGCTCTTATCTTTAATGTAGCTCATTTTGAAGTATTTTTGTATTTCATTCATTACTTATCTAGTATAATGGCACTTAGTGTGCCTCACCTTAAAATAGGGGGCTTTTTGCAGCAGCTTTCGCTTACGGCCATACCACCTGTTCACGCCTGATCTCGTCTGATCTCAGAAGCTAAGCAGAGTTGGGCCTAGTTAGTACTTGGATGGGAGACTGCCTAGGAATACCAGGTGCTGTAAGTTTTTGAGTTTTTCACTACTTATCTAATACACTGGCCCTTAGTGTGGCCAAAGTTTGACCAGCTCTTTGCTTTCCCTTACTGCTTATTTAATTCAATTGCCTTTAAAGTAGCTGTTCTTTAAACAGAGTTTGACTGTTTTTAACTACTTAACTAATGCTCTTATCTTTAATGTAGCTCATTTTGAAGTATTTTTGTATTTCATTCATTACTTATCTAGTATAATGGCACTTAGTGTGCCTCACCTTAAAATAGGGGCTTTTGCAGCAGCTTTAAGCTTACGGCCATCCCACCCTGTTCACGCCTGATCTCGTCTGATCTCAGAAGCTAAGCAGAGTTGGGCCTAGTTAGTACTTGGATGGGAGACTGCCTAGGAATACCAGGTGCTGTAAGTTTTGAGTTTTTCACTACTTATCTAATACACTGGCCCTTAGTGTGGCCAAAGTTTGACCAGCTCTTTGCTTTCCCTTACTGCTTATTTAATTCAATTGCCTTTAAAGTAGCTGTTCTTTAAACAGAGTTTGACTGTTTTTAACTACTTAACTAATGCTCTTATCTTTAATGTAGCTCATTTTGAAGTATTTTTTTGTATTTCATTCATTACTTATCTAGTATAATGGCACTTAGTGTGCCTCACCTTAAAATAGGGGCTTTTGCAGCAGCTTTAAGCTTACGGCCATACCACCCTGTTCACGCCTGATCTCGTCTGATCTCAGAAGCTAAGCAGAGTTGGGCCTAGTTAGTACTTGGATGGGAGACTGCCTAGGAATACCAGGTGCTGTAAGTTTTTGAGTTTTTCACTACTTATCTAATACACTGGCCCTTAGTGTGGCCAAAGTTTGACCAGCTCTTTGCTTTCCTTACTGCTTATTTAATTCAATTGCCTTTAAAGTAGCTGTTCTTTAAACAGAGTTTGACTGTTTTTAACTACTTAACTAATGCTCTTATCTTTAATGTAGCTCATTTTGAAGTATTTTTTTGTATTTCATTCATTACTTATCTAGTATAATGGCACTTAGTGTGCCTCACCTTAAAATAGGGGCTTTTTGCAGCAGCTTTTAGCTTACGGCCATCCCACCCTGTTCACGCCTGATCTCGTCTGATCTCAGAAGCTAAGCAGAGTTGGGCCTAGTTAGTACTTGGATGGGAGACTGCCTAGGAATACCAGGTGCTGTAAGTTTTGAGTTTTTCACTACTTATCTAATACACTGGCCCTTAGTGTGGCCAAAGTTTGACCAGCTCTTTGCTTTCCCTTACTGCTTATTTAATTCAATTGCCTTTAAAGTAGCTGTTCTTTAAACAGAGTTTGACTGTTTTTAACTACTTAACTAATGCTCTTATCTTTAATGTAGCTCATTTTGAAGTATTTTTTTGTATTTCATTCATTACTTATCTAGTATAATGGCACTTAGTGTGCCTCACCTTAAAATAGGGGGCTTTTTGCAGCAGCTTTAGCTTACGGCCATACCACCCTGTTCACGCCTGATCTCGTCTGATCTCAGAAGCTAAGCAGAGTTGGGCCTAGTTAGTACTTGGATGGGAGACTGCCTAGGAATACCAGGTGCTGTAAGTTTTTGAGTTTTTCACTACTTATCTAATACACTGGCCCTTAGTGTGGCCAAAGTTTGACCAGCTCTTTGCTTTCCTTACTGCTTATTTAATTCAATTGCCTTTAAAGTAGCTGTTCTTTAAACAGAGTTTGACTGTTTTTAACTACTTAACTAATGCTCTTATCTTTAATGTAGCTCATTTTGAAGTATTTTTTGTATTTCATTCATTACTTATCTAGTATAATGGCACTTAGTGTGCCTCACCTTAAAAATAGGGGCTTTTTGCAGCAGCTTTAGCTTACGGCCATACCACCCTGTTCACGCCTGATCTCGTCTGATCTCAGAAGCTAAGCAGAGTTGGGCCTAGTTAGTACTTGGATGGGAGACTGCCTAGGAATACCAGGTGCTGTAAGTTTTGAGTTTTTCACTACTTATCTAATACACTGGCCCTTAGTGTGGCCAAAGTTTGACCAGCTCTTTGCTTTCCCTTACTGCTTATTTAATTCAATTGCCTTTAAAGTAGCTGTTCTTTAAACAGAGTTTGACTGTTTTTAACTACTTAACTAATGCTCTTATCTTTAATGTAGCTCATTTTGAAGTATTTTTTTGTATTTCATTCATTACTTATCTAGTATAATGGCACTTAGTGTGCCTCACCTTAAAATAGGGGCTTTTGCAGCAGCTTTAGCTTACTGGCCATACCACCCTGTTCACGCCTGATCTCGTCTGATCTCAGAAGCTAAGCAGAGTTGGGCCTAGTTAGTACTTGGATGGGAGACTGCCTAGGAATACCAGGTGCTGTAAGTTTTGAGTTTTTCACTACTTATCTAATACACTGGCCCTTAGTGTGGCCAAAGTTTGACCAGCTCTTTGCTTTCCCTTACTGCTTATTTAATTCAATTGCCTTTAAAGTAGCTGTTCTTTAAACAGAGTTTGACTGTTTTTAACTACTTAACTAATGCTCTTATCTTTAATGTAGCTCATTTTGAAGTATTTTTTTTTGTATTTCATTCATTACTTATCTAGTATAATGGCATTAGTGTGCCTCACCTTAAAATAGGGGCTTTTTGCAGCAGCTTTAGCTTCGGCCATACCACCCTGTTCACGCCTGATCTCGTCTGATCTCAGAAGCTAAGCAGAGTTGGGCCTAGTTAGTACTTGGATGGGAGACTGCCTAGGAATACCAGGTGCTGTAGTTTTTGAGTTTTTCACTACTTATCTAATACACTGGCCCTTAGTGTGGCCAAAGTTTGACCAGCTCTTTGCTTTCCCTTACTGCTTATTTAATTCAATTGCCTTTAAAGTAGCTGTTCTTTAAACAGAGTTTGACTGTTTTTAACTACTTAACTAATGCTCTTATCTTTAATGTAGCTCATTTTGAAGTATTTTTTTGTATTTCATTCATTACTTATCTAGTATAATGGCACTTAGTGTGCCTCACCTTAAAATAGGGGCTTTTGCAGCAGCTTTCGCTTACGGCCATACCACCCTGTTCACGCCTGATCTCGTCTGATCTCAGAAGCTAAGCAGAGTTGGGCCTAGTTAGTACTTGGATGGGAGACTGCCTAGGAATACCAGGTGCTGTAAGTTTTGAGTTTTTCACTACTTATCTAATACACTGGCCCTTAGTGTGGCCAAAGTTTGACCAGCTCTTTGCTTTCCCTTACTGCTTATTTAATTCAATTGCCTTTAAAGTAGCTGTTCTTTAAACAGAGTTTGACTGTTTTTAACTACTTAACTAATGCTCTTATCTTTAATGTAGCTCATTTTGAAGTATTTTTTTGTATTTCATTCATTACTTATCTAGTATAATGGCACTTAGTGTGCCTCACCTTAAAATAGGGGCTTTTTGCAGCAGCTTTAGCTTACGGCCATACCACCTGTTCACGCCTGATCTCGTCTGATCTCAGAAGCTAAGCAGAGTTGGGCCTAGTTAGTACTTGGATGGGAGACTGCCTAGGAATACCAGGTGCTGTAAGTTTTTGAGTTTTTCACTACTTATCTAATACACTGGCCCTTAGTGTGGCCAAAGTTTGACCAGCTCTTTGCTTTCCCTTACTGCTTATTTAATTCAATTGCCTTTAAAGTAGCTGTTCTTTAAACAGAGTTTGACTGTTTTTAACTACTTAACTAATGCTCTTATCTTTAATGTAGCTCATTTTGAAGTATTTTTTTGTATTTCATTCATTACTTATCTAGTATAATGGCACTTAGTGTGCCTCACCTTAAAATAGGGGGCTTTTGCAGCAGCTTTAGCTTACGGCCATCCCACCCTGTTCACGCCTGATCTCGTCTGATCTCAGAAGCTAAGCAGAGTTGGGCCTAGTTAGTACTTGGATGGGAGACTGCCTAGGAATACCAGGTGCTGTAAGTTTTGAGTTTTTCACTACTTATCTAATACACTGGCCCTTAGTGTGGCCAAAGTTTGACCAGCTCTTTGCTTTCCCTTACTGCTTATTTAATTCAATTGCCTTTAAAGTAGCTGTTCTTTAAACAGAGTTTGACTGTTTTTAACTACTTAACTAATGCTCTTATCTTTAATGTAGCTCATTTTGAAGTATTTTTTTGTATTTCATTCATTACTTATCTAGTATAATGGCACTTAGTGTGCCTCACCTTAAAATAGGGCTTTTTGCAGCAGCTTTAGCTTACGGCCATACCACCCTGTTCACGCCTGATCTCGTCTGATCTCAGAAGCTAAGCAGAGTTGGGCCTAGTTAGTACTTGGATGGGAGACTGCCTAGGAATACCAGGTGCTGTAAGTTTTGAGTTTTTCACTACTTATCTAATACACTGGCCCTTAGTGTGGCCAAAGTTTGACCAGCTCTTTGCTTTCCCTTACTGCTTATTTAATTCAATTGCCTTTAAAGTAGCTGTTCTTTAAACAGAGTTTGACTGTTTTTAACTACTTAACTAATGCTCTTATCTTTAATGTAGCTCATTTTGAAGTATTTTTTGTATTTCATTCATTACTTATCTAGTATAATGGCACTTAGTGTGCCTCACCTTAAAATAGGGGCTTTTTGCAGCAGCTTTTAGCTTACGGCCATACCACCCTGTTCACGCCTGATCTCGTCTGATCTCAGAAGCTAAGCAGAGTTGGGCCTAGTTAGTACTTGGATGGGAGACTGCCTAGGAATACCAGGTGCTGTAAGTTTTTGAGTTTTTCACTACTTATCTAATACACTGGCCCTTAGTGTGGCCAAAGTTTGACCAGCTCTTTGCTTTCCCTTACTGCTTATTTAATTCAATTGCCTTTAAAGTAGCTGTTCTTTAAACAGAGTTTGACTGTTTTTAACTACTTAACTAATGCTCTTATCTTTAATGTAGCTCATTTTGAAGTATTTTTGTATTTCATTCATTACTTATCTAGTATAATGGCACTTAGTGTGCCTCACCTTAAAATAGGGGCTTTTTGCAGCAGCTTTCGCTTACGGCCATCCCACCCTGTTCACGCCTGATCTCGTCTGATCTCAGAAGCTAAGCAGAGTTGGGCCTAGTTAGTACTTGGATGGGAGACTGCCTAGGAATACCAGGTGCTGTAAGTTTTGAGTTTTTCACTACTTATCTAATACACTGGCCCTTAGTGTGGCCAAAGTTTGACCAGCTCTTTGCTTTCCCTTACTGCTTATTTAATTCAATTGCCTTTAAAGTAGCTGTTCTTTAAACAGAGTTTGACTGTTTTTAACTACTTAACTAATGCTCTTATCTTTAATGTAGCTCATTTTGAAGTATTTTTTTGTATTTCATTCATTACTTATCTAGTATAATGGCACTTAGTGTGCCTCACCTTAAAATAGGGGCTTTTTGCAGCAGCTTTAAGCTTACGGCCATCCCACCCTGTTCACGCCTGATCTCGTCTGATCTCAGAAGCTAAGCAGAGTTGGGCCTAGTTAGTACTTGGATGGGAGACTGCCTAGGAATACCAGGTGCTGTAAGTTTTTGAGTTTTTCACTACTTATCTAATACACTGGCCCTTAGTGTGGCCAAAGTTTGACCAGCTCTTTGCTTTCCCTTACTGCTTATTTAATTCAATTGCCTTTAAAGTAGCTGTTCTTTAAACAGAGTTTGACTGTTTTTAACTACTTAACTAATGCTCTTATCTTTAATGTAGCTCATTTTGAAGTATTTTTTTGTATTTCATTCATTACTTATCTAGTATAATGGCATAGTGTGCCTCACCTTAAAATAGGGGCTTTTTGCAGCAGCTTTTGCTACGGCCATCCCACCCTGTTCCGCCTGATCTCGTCTGATCTCAGAAGCTAAGCAGAGTTGGGCCTAGTTAGTACTTGGATGGGAGACTGCCTAGGAATACCAGGTGCTGTAAGTTTTTGAGTTTTTCACTACTTATCTAATACACTGGCCCTTAGTGTGGCCAAAGTTTGACCAGCTCTTTGCTTTCCCTTACTGCTTATTTAATTCAATTGCCTTTAAAGTAGCTGTTCTTTAAACAGAGTTTGACTGTTTTTAACTACTTAACTAATGCTCTTATCTTTAATGTAGCTCATTTTGAAGTATTTTTTTTTGTATTTCATTCATTACTTATCTAGTATAATGGCACTTAGTGTGCCTCACCTTAAAATAGGGGCTTTTTGCAGCAGCTTTAGCTTACGGCCATCCCACCCTGTTCACGCCTGATCTCGTCTGATCTCAGAAGCTAAGCAGAGTTGGGCCTAGTTAGTACTTGGATGGGAGACTGCCTAGGAATACCAGGTGCTGTAAGTTTTGAGTTTTTCACTACTTATCTAATACACTGGCCCTTAGTGTGGCCAAAGTTCTGACCAGCTCTTTGCTTTCCCTTGCTGCTGTTTTAATTCAATTGCCCTTTAAAGTAGCTGTTCTTTAAACAGAGTTTGACTGTTTTAACCCCTTCACTTAACTAATGCTCTTACTTATCTTTAATATAGCTCATTTGAAGTATTTTTGTATTTCATTCATTACTTATCTAGTATAATGGCATAGTGTACCTCACCTTAAAATAAGGGCTTTGCAGCAACTTTAAGCAAACCATCCCACACTGTTCCGCCTGATCTAAATCTGATCTCAAGCTAAGCAGAGTTAGAGCCTAGTTGATACTTGTATGGGAGACTGCTACGGGATTACCAGGTGCCGTGGAGTTTTGGGTTTTTCACTGCTTATCTAATACACTGGCCCCGTAGTGTGGCCAAAGTTTACGACCAGCTCTTTTAGCACCACGCCTGCTTATTTTAGATTTCAATTTGCCTTTAAAGTGGCTGTTCTTTAGAAGCAGAGGATTTGACTATTTTTAACTACTTAACTAATGTCTTATCTTTAATGTAGCTCATTTTGGAAGTATTTTTGTATTTCATTCATTGCTTATCTGGTGTCGTAGCACTTGGTGTGCCTCACGCTTAAAATAAGGGGGCCTTTTACGTAGCTTTAAGCCTACGCCATACCATCTGTTCACGCCCTGATCTCGTCTGATCTCAGAAGCTAAAAATGGGGTGGGCCTGAATTAATGCTTGGATGGGGAGACTGCCCTAGGAATACCAGGAGATGCTGTAAGTTTTGAGTTTTTCACTAACCTGTCTAATACACTGGCCCTTGAGTGCAGCCCAAAGTTTGAGTAACTCTTTGCTTTCCCATACTGCTTATTTAATTCAGTTGCCTTTAAAAGTAGCTGTTCTTTAGAAACAGAAGTTTTGACTATTTTTAATTATAACAACTAATACTCTTATCTTTAGTGTAGCTCATTTTTAGGAAACATTTTTTTTGTAGCTATTCATTACTTATCTAGTATAATGGCACTTAGAGTACCTCACAACAAATAGGAAACTTTTTACGCAGCTTTGGCTTCACAGCCATACCACCTGTTCACGCCTGATCTCGTCTGATCTCTCAAGCTAAGCAGTTTTAGGCCTAGTTAGTACTTGGATGGGAGACTGCCTAGGAATACCAGGTGCTGTAAGTTTTGAGTTTTTCACTACTTATCTAATACACTGGCCCTTAGTGTGGCCAAAGTTTGACCAACTCTTTGCTTTTCTCCATAATGTTTATTTAATTCAAATTGCCTTTAAAGTAGCTGTTCTTTAAACAGAGTTGACTGTTTTTAACTACTTAACTAATGCTCTTATCTTTAATGTAGCTCATTTTGAAGTATTTTTTGTATTTCATTCATTACTTATCTAGTATAAATGGCACTTAGTGTGCCTCACCTTAAAATAGGGGGCTTTTTGCAGCAGCTTTGCCTACGACCATACCACCTGTTCACGTCTGATCTCAGAAGCTAAGCAGAGTTGGGCCTAAGTTAGTACTTGGATGGGAGACTGCCTAGGAATACCAGGTGCTGTAAGTTTTTGAGTTTTTCACTACTTATCTAATACACTGGCCCTTAGTGTGGCCAAAGTTTGACCAGCTCTTTTGCTTTCCCTTACTGCTTATTTAATTCAATTGCCTTTAAAGTAGCTGTTCTTTAAACAGAGTTTGACTGTTTTTAACTACTTAACTAATGCTCTTATCTTTAATGTAGCTCATTTTGAAGTATTTTTTGTATTTCATTCATTACTTATCTAGTATAATGGCACTTAGTGTGCCTCACCTTAAAATAGGGCTTTTTGCAGCAGCTTTCGCTTACTGACCATCCCACCTGTTCACGCCTGATCTCGTCTGATCTCAGAAGCTAAGCAGAGTTGGGCCTAGTTAGTACTTGGATGGGAGACTGCCTAGGAATACCAGGTGATGTAAGTTTTGAGTTTTTCACTACTTATCTAATACACTGGCCTTAGTGTGGCCAAAGTTTGACCAGCTCTTTGCTTTCCTTACTGCTTATTTAATTCAATTTGCCTTTAAAGTAGCTGTTCTTTAAACAGAGTTTGACTGTTTTTAACTACTTAACTAATGCTCTTATCTTTAATGTAGCTCATTTTGAAGTATTTTTTTGTATTTCATTCATTACTTATCTAGTATAATGGCATTTTAGTGTGCCTCACCTTAGCAAATAGGGAGCTTTTGCAGCAGCTTTTCGCTTACTGCCATACCACCCTGTTCACACCTGATCTCGTCTGATCTCAGAAGCTAAGCAGAGTTGGGCCTAGTTAGTACTTGGATGGGAGACTGCCTAGGAATACCAGGTGCTGTAAGTTTTTGAGTTTTTCACTACTTATCTAATACACTGGCCCTTAGTGTGGCCAAAGTTTGACCAGCTCTTTGCTTTCCCTTACTGCTTATTTAATTCAATTGCCTTTTAAAGTAGCTGTTCTTTAAACAGAGTTTGACTGTTTTTAACTACTTAACTAATGCTCTTATCTTTAATGTAGCTCATTTTGAAGTATTTTTTGTATTTCATTCATTACTTATCTAGTATAATGGCACTTAGTGTGCCTCACCTTAAAATAGGGGCTTTTGCAGCAGCTTTCGCTTACGGCCATCCCACCCTGTTCACGCCTGATCTCGTCTGATCTCAGAAGCTAAGCAGAGTTGGGCCTAGTTAGTACTTGGATGGGAGACTGTCTAGGAATACCAGGTGCTGTAAGTTTTTGAGTTTTTTCACTACTTATCTAATACACTGGCCCTTAGTGTGGCCAAAGTTTGACCAGCTCTTTGCTTTCCCCTTACTGCTTATTTAATTCAATTGCCTTTAAAGTAGCTGTTCTTTAAACAGAGTTTGACTGTTTTTAACTACTTAACTAATGCTCTTATCTTTAATGTAGCTCATTTTGAAGTATTTTTTTGTATTTCATTCATTACTTATCTAGTATAATGGCACTTAGTGTGCCTCACCTTAAAATAGGGGGCTTTTTGCAGCAGCTTTTGCTTACGGCCATACCACTCTGTTCACGCCTGATCTTGTCTGATCTCAGAAGCTAAGCAGAGTTGGGCCTAGTTAGTACTTGGATGGGAGACTGCCTAGGAATACCAGGTGCTGTAAGTTTTGAGTTTTTCACTACTTATCTAATACACTGGCCCTTAGTGTGGCCAAAGTTTGACCAGCTCTTTGCTTTCCCTTACTGCTTATTTAATTCAATTGCCTTTAAAGTAGCTGTTCTTTAAACAGAGTTTGACTATTTTTAACTACTTAACTAATGCTCTTATCTTTAATGTAGCTCATTTTGAAGTATTTTTTGTATTTCATTCATTACTTATCTAGTATAATGGCACTTAGTGTGCCTCACCTTAAAATAGGGGCTTTTTGCAGCAGCTTTCAAGCTTACAGCCATCCCACCTGTTCACGCCTGATCTCGTCTGATCTCAGAAGCTAAGCAGAGTTGGGCCTAGTTAGTACTTGGATGGGAGACTGTCTAGGAATACCAGGTGCTGTAAGTTTTGAGTTTTTCACTACTTATCTAATACACTGGCCCTTAGTGTGGCCAAAGTTTGACCAGCTCTTTGCTTTCCCTTACTGTTTATTTAATTCAATTGCCTTTAAAGTAGCTGTTCTTTAAACAGAGTTTGACTGTTTTTAACTACTTAACTAATGCTCTTATCTTTAATGTAGCTCATTTTGAAGTATTTTTTGTATTTCATTCATTACTTATCTAGTATAATGGCACTTAGTGTGCCTCACCTTAAAATAGGGGGCTTTTGCAGCAGCTTTAGCTTACGGCCATACCACTCTGTTCACGCCTGATCTTGTCTGATCTCAGAAGCTAAGCAGAGTTGGGCCTAATTAGTACTTGGATGGGAGACTGCCTAGGAATACCAGGTGCTGTAAGTTTTTGAGTTTTTCACTACTTATCTAATACACTGGCCCTTAGTGTGGCCAAAGTTTGACCAGCTCTTTGCTTTCCCTTACTGTATTTAATTCAATTGCCTTTAAAGTAGCTGTTCTTTAAACAGAGTTTGACTGTTTTTAACTACTTAACTAATGCTCTTATCTTTAATGTAGCTCATTTTGAAGTATTTTTTTGTATTTCATTCATTACTTATCTAGTATAATGGCATAGTGTGCCTCACCTTAAAATAGCGGGCTTTTTGCAGCAGCTTTCGCTTACAGCCATACCACCCTGTTCACGCCTGATCTCGTCTGATCTCAGAAGCTAAGCAGAGTTGGGCCTAGTTAGTACTTGGATGGGAGACTGCCTAGGAATACCAGGTGCTGTAAGTTTTTGAGTTTTTTCACTACTTATCTAATACACTGGCCCTTAGTGTGGCCAAAGTTTGACCAGCTCTTTGCTTTCCCTTACTGCTTATTTAATTCAATTGCCTTTAAAGTAGCTGTTCTTTAAACAGAGTTTGACTGTTTTTAACTACTTAACTAATGCTCTTATCTTTAATGTAGCTCATTTTGAAGTATTTTTTTGTATTTCATTCATTACTTATCTAGTATAATGGCACTTAGTGTGCCTCACCTTAAAATAGGGCTTTTGCAGCAGCTTTCGCTGCACGGCCATCCCACCTGTTCACGCCTGATGTCGTCTGATCTCAGAAGCTAAGCAGAGTTGGGCCTAGTTAGTACTTGGATGGAGGAGACTGCCTAGGAATACCAGGTGCTGTAAGTTTTTGAGTTTTTCACTACTTATCTAATACACTGGCCCTTAGTGTGGCCAAAGTTTGACCAGCTCTTTGCTTTCCCTTACTGCTTATTTAATTCAATTGCCTTTAAAGTAGCTGTTCTTTAAACAGAGTTTGACTATTTTTAACTACTTAACTAATGCTCTTATCTTTAATGTAGCTCATTTTGAAGTATTTTTTTGTATTTCATTCATTACTTATCTAGTATAATGGCACTTAGTGTGCCTCACCTTAAAATAGGGGGCTTTTGCAGCAGCTTTCGCTTACGGCCATCCCACCCTGTTCACGCCTGATCTCGTCTGATCTCAGAAGCTAGCAGAGTTGGGCCTAGTTAGTACTTGGATGGGAGACTGTCTAGGAATACCAGGTGCTGTAAGTTTTTGAGTTTTTTCACTACTTATCTAATACACTGGCCCTTAGTGTGGCCAAAGTTTGACCAGCTCTTTGCTTTCCCTTACTGCTTATTTAATTCAATTGCCTTTAAAGTAGCTGTTCTTTAAACAGAGTTTGACTGTTTTTAACTACTTAACTAATGCTCTTATCTTTAATGTAGCTCATTTTGAAGTATTTTTTGTATTTCATTCATTACTTATCTAGTATAATGGCACTTAGTGTGCCTCACCTTAAAATAGGGGCTTTTGCAGCAGCTTTCGCTTACGGCCATACCACTCTGTTCACGCCTGATCTTGTCTGATCTCAGAAGCTAAGCAGAGTTGGGCCTAGTTAGTACTTGGATGGGAGACTGCCTAGGAATACCAGGTGCTGTAAGTTTTGAGTTTTTCACTACTTATCTAATACACTGGCCCTTAGTGTGGCCAAAGTTTGACCAGCTCTTTGCTTTCCCTTACTGCTTATTTAATTCAATTGCCTTTAAAGTAGCTGTTCTTTAAACAGAGTTTGACTGTTTTTAACTACTTAACTAATGCTCTTATCTTTAATGTAGCTCATTTTGAAGTATTTTTTTGTATTTCATTCATTACTTATCTAGTATAATGGCACTTAGTGTGCCTCACCTTAAAATAGGGGCTTTTTGCAGCAGCTTTCGCTTACGGCCATCCCACCCTGTTCACGCCTGATCTCGTCTGATCTCAGAAGCTAAGCAGAGTTGGGCCTAGTTAGTACTTGGATGGGAGACTGTCTAGGAATACCAGGTGCTGTAAGTTTTTGAGTTTTTTCACTACTTATCTAATACACTGGCCCTTAGTGTGGCCAAAGTTTGACCAGCTCTTTGCTTTCCCTTACTGCTTATTTAATTCAATTGCCTTTAAAGTAGCTGTTCTTTAAACAGAGTTTGACTGTTTTTAACTACTTAACTAATGCTCTTATCTTTAATGTAGCTCATTTTGAAGTATTTTTTGTATTTCATTCATTACTTATCTAGTATAATGGCACTTAGTGTGCCTCACCTTAAAATAGGGGCTTTTTGCAGCAGCTTTAAGCTTACGGCCATACCACTCTGTTCACGCCTGATCTTGTCTGATCTCAGAAGCTAAGCAGAGTTGGGCCTAGTTAGTACTTGGATGGGAGACTGCCTAGGAATACCAGGTGCTGTAAGTTTTGAGTTTTTTCACTACTTATCTAATACACTGGCCCTTAGTGTGGCCAAAGTTTGACCAGCTCTTTGCTTTCCCTTACTGCTTATTTAATTCAATTGCCTTTAAAGTAGCTGTTCTTTAAACAGAGTTTGACTGTTTTTAACTACTTAACTAATGCTCTTATCTTTAATGTAGCTCATTTTGAAGTATTTTTTTGTATTTCATTCATTACTTATCTAGTATAATGGCACTTAGTGTGCCTCACCTTAAAATAGCGGGCTTTTTGCAGCAGCTTTAAGCTTCACGGCCATACCACCCTGTTCACGCCTGATCTCGTCTGATCTCAGAAGCTAAGCAGAGTTGGGCCTAGTTAGTACTTGGATGGGAGACTGCCTAGGAATACCAGGTGCTGTAAGTTTTGAGTTTTTTCACTACTTATCTAATACACTGGCCCTTAGTGTGGCCAAAGTTTGACCAGCTCTTTGCTTTCCCTTACTGCTTATTTAATTCAATTGCCTTTAAAGTAGCTGTTCTTTAAACAGAGTTTGACTGTTTTTAACTACTTAACTAATGCTCTTATCTTTAATGTAGCTCATTTTGAAGTATTTTTTGTATTTCATTCATTACTTATCTAGTATAATGGCACTTAGTGTGCCTCACCTTAAAATAGGGGCTTTTTGCAGCAGCTTTAAGCTTACGGCCATCCCACCTGTTCACGCCTGATGTCGTCTGATCTCAGAAGCTAAGCAGAGTTGGGCCTACTTAGTACTTGGATGGGAGACTGCCTAGGAATACCAGGTGCTGTAAGTTTTGAGTTTTTCACTACTTATCTAATACACTGGCCCTTAGTGTGGCCAAAGTTTGACCAGCTCTTTGCTTTCCCTTACTGCTTATTTAATTCAATTGCCTTTAAAGTAGCTGTTCTTTAAACAGAGTTTGACTGTTTTTAACTACTTAACTAATGCTCTTATCTTTAATGTAGCTCATTTTGAAGTATTTTTTTGTATTTCATTCATTACTTATCTAGTATAATGGCACTTAGTGTGCCTCACCTTAAAATAGGGGGCTTTTTGCAGCAGCTTTAAGCTTACGGCCATCCCACCCTGTTCACGCCTGATCTCGTCTGATCTCAGAAGCTAAGCAGAGTTGGGCCTAGTTAGTACTTGGATGGGAGACTGCCTAGGAATACCAGGTGCTGTAAGTTTTGAGTTTTTCACTACTTATCTAATACACTGGCCCTTAGTGTGGCCAAAGTTTGACCAGCTCTTTGCTTTCCCTTACTGCTTATTTAATTCAATTGCCTTTAAAGTAGCTGTTCTTTAAACAGAGTTTGACTGTTTTTAACTACTTAACTAATGCTCTTATCTTTAATGTAGCTCATTTTGAAGTATTTTTTTGTATTTCATTCATTACTTATCTAGTATAATGGCACTTAGTGTGCCTCACCTTAAAATAGGGGCTTTTTGCAGCAGCTTTAGCTTACAGCCATACCACCCTGTTCACGCCTGATCTCGTCTGATCTCAGAAGCTAAGCAGAGTTGGGCCTAGTTAGTACTTGGATGGGAGACTGCCTAGGAATACCAGGTGCTGTAAGTTTTTGAGTTTTTTCACTACTTATCTAATACACTGGCCCTTAGTGTGGCCAAAGTTTGACCAGCTCTTTGCTTTCCCTTACTGCTTATTTAATTCAATTGCCTTTAAAGTAGCTGTTCTTTAAACAGAGTTTGACTGTTTTTAACTACTTTACTAATGCTCTTATCTTTAATGTAGCTCATTTTGAAGTATTTTTTTGTATTTCATTCATTACTTATCTAGTATAATGGCACTTAGTGTGCCTCACCTTAAAATAGGGGGCTTTTTGCAGCAGCTTTAGCTTACGGCCATCCCACCCTGTTCTCGCCTGATCTCGTCTGATCTCAGAAGCTAAGCAGAGTTGGGCCTAGTTAGTACTTGGATGGGAGACTGCCTAGGAATACCAGGTGCTGTAAGTTTTTGAGTTTTTTCACTACTTATCTATTACACTGGCCCTTAGTGTGGCCAACGTTTGACCAGCTCTTTGCTTTCCCTTACAGCTTATTTAATTCAATTGCCTTTAAAGTAGCTGTTCTTTAAAAATAGTTTGACTGTTTTTAACTACTTAACTAATGCTCTTATCTTTAATGTAGCTCATTTTGAAGTATTTTTTTGTATTTCATTCATTACTTATCTAGTATAATGGCACTTAGTGTGCCTCACCTTAAAATAGGGGGCTTTTTGCAGCAGCTTTCGCTTACGGCCATACCACCCTGTTCACGCCTGATCTCGTCTGATCTCAGAAGCTAAGCAGAGTTGGGCCTAGTTAGTACTTGGATGGGAGACTGCCTAGGAATACCAGGTGCTGTAAGTTTTTGAGTTTTTTCACTACTTATCTTATACACTGGCCCTTAGTGTGGCCAAAGTTTGACCAGCTCTTTGCTTTCCCTTACTGCTTATTTAATTCAATTGCCTTTAAAGTAGCTGTTCTTTAAACAGAGTTTGACTGTTTTTAACTACTTAACTAATGCTCTTATCTTTAATGTAGCTCATTTTGAAGTATTTTTTTGTATTTCATTCATTACTTATCTAGTATAATGGCACTTAGTGTGCCTCACCTTAAAATAGGGGCTTTTGCAGCAGCTTTGTTTACGGCCATACCACCCTGTTCACGCCTGATCTCGTCTGATCTCAGAAGCTAAGCAGAGTTGGGCCTAGTTAGTACTTGGATGGGAGACTGCCTAGGAATACCAGGTGCTGTAAGTTTTTGAGTTTTTCACTACTTATCTAATACACTGGCCCTTAGTGTGGCCAAAGTTTGACCAGCTCTTTGCTTTCCCTTACTGCTTATTTAATTCAATTGCCTTTAAAGTAGCTGTTCTTTAAACAGAGTTTGACTGTTTTTAACTACTTAACTAATGCTCTTATCTTTAATGTAGCTCATTTTGAAGTATTTTTTTTGTATTTCATTCATTACTTATCTAGTATAATGGCACTTAGTGTGCCTCACATTAAAATAGGGGGCTTTTTGCAGCAGCTTTTGCTTACGGACATACCACCCTGTTCACGCCTGATCTCGTCTGATCTCAGAAGCTAAGCAGAGTTGGGCCTAGTTAGTACTTGGATGGGAGACTGCCTAGGAATACCAGGTGCTGTAAGTTTTTGAGTTTTTTCACTACTTATCTAATACACAGGCCCTTAGTGTGGCCAAAGTTTGACCAGCTCTTTGCTTTCCCTTACTGCTTATTTAATTCAATTGCCTTTAAAGTAGCTGTTCTTTAAACAGAGTTTGACTGTTTTTAACTACTTAACTAATGCTCTTATCTTTAATGTAGCTCATTTTGAAGTATTTTTGTATTTCATTCATTACTTATCTAGTATAATGGCACTTAGTGTGCCTCACCTTAAAATAGGGGGCTTTTTGCAGCAGCTTTCGCTTACGGCCATCCCACCCTGTTCACGCCTGATCTCGTCTGATCTCAGAAGCAAAGCAGAGTTGGGCCTAGTTAGTACTTGGATAGGAGACTGCCTAGGAATACCAGGTGCTGTAAGTTTTGAGTTTTTCACTACTTATCTAATACACTGGCCCTTAGTGTGGCCAAAGTTTGACCAGCTCTTTGCTTTCCCTTACTGCTTATTTAATTCAATTGCCTTTAAAGTAGCTGTTCTTTAAACAGAGTTTGACTGTTTTTAACTACTTAACTAATGCTCTTATCTTTAATGTAGCTCATTTTGAAGTATTTTTTTGTATTTCATTTATTACTTATCTAGTATAATGGCACTTAGTGTGCCTCACCTTAAAATAGGGGCTTTTGCAGCAGCTTTAAGCTTACGGACATACCACCCTGTTGGCGCTAGAGAGCACACAGGAAGTTGTTGGCTGCAGTAGGGAGAGGAAGGCTCTCCTCCATTTTGTGTTAATTTTTGTCTTTGTATTTTGCTTTTTCTTTAGTTAAAGTTAGTTTTTGTTTGTTTTTTCAGTTATAAAACCACCCAACAGCAGCATTTTTGCTTGCTGGAGGGTGGTTACGCCCTATTTTTCTCTTTTCTCCTTTTTTCAATGGACGGATTAACGGCAAAGCGACACTGGACTGGCACGAGCAACAAGCATGGCAAACGACTCTGGACTGGCACGAGGAAGAAGCATGGGAAGCGATATTGGACTGGCACGAGGAACAAGCATGGCAAGCGACACTGGACTGGCACGAGCGAGGAAGAGGCACGGCAAAGCGACACTGGACTGGATGGCGAGACACGTATGACAAACGACACTGGTCTGGATTACCGACAACGAGAAGAACATGGAAAAAACCTAGACACAAGAGACAAGTTTGGCAGAAGAAGATATTTAAAGGAGGCGACTGTGATTGTGAATGTGGAGAATGTAAGTGAGGTGAGAGCTGTGGATATTATAAAAGCGGTGACGGATAAATGTGGAAATGGGAATATTTTGGCGTTAAGACCAAGGCAAGGAAAAGAATATGAACTTACAATGGAAAAGGAAGAAGCATGTGAGAATTGACTGATGGACTTTTTAATAAAGGGGTGAACTGCGAGATAAAAAAATTGCAAAATAGAGATTACGTTGTTTCCTTCATGCACCTGCCCGTCTATCTTGATGATAATAAAATTTTAGGGAAATTGGAAGGATGGGGAGTTAATCCCATGTCAAATGTTAAAAGAAGATGCTACCGGGCACTGACATTGAGGACGGAACAAGGTTCCTAAAGTTAGATTCCCCAAAGAAGTGACATCGTTGCCATATAGCACAAAGTTGGAAACAGCCGAGGGGCGCAGTATTTTAGGGTGATGCACAGCCATCAGGTGAAGACCTGTAGGCTGTGCATGAGCCCAGGACACCTGCTTAAAGAATGCCCAGATTTTAAGTGCTATAAGTGCGAGAGGAGGGGACATTTTGCAAGAGATTGCAATGCTGTCAGATGCCGGAGTGTCATGGAGTTTTAAATAAATGTGAATGTTGGATGGAGGGAGAGGAAGGAGGTAGGGAAGATCGGATGGGCGGACAGGTGCATGAAGGAAACAACGAGGAGGAAAGACAAATTGATGAAGAACAAGAGGAAGAAGGACTACAACAAAAAGAAACAGAAGAGGAATCAGACAACATAGAGGAACGTGAAGGAGAAAAAGAGAATGACAAAGACAAGGAACAGACAACAGAACAGGACACTCAGTGGACGGAAATGGAAATAGCGGACAGTTTTAAAACTTTTCTAGATGATGTGGAGAGAGATGGACAAGGAATAGAAGTTCAAAGCAAAGAAATGGACAGTGAAGAAGAAACAAGGACAAACAGTATGGGGAAAAAGACAGAGGAGAGAGGACAAATAAGAAGGAGAACAATAAAGGTAAAACCAAACGTGGAAAATGCAAGGAAAAAAAAATAATGACAAGTGCAAACAGGTATGAAGCGTTAAGAGGGCTGGAGGAGAAGATGGAGAATAATGGTTTTTAAGTATTTATTTTTCTTTTTTAATGGTTTTTAGTTGTGTTACTTTTAATGCAAGGGGACTGATGGACATGAGAAAGTTTGAAAGAGTGAAAGAAAAATGTAAAGGAGAAGATGTTATCGTTTTGCAAGAAACAAATTGGAAAGAGAGTGTGATGGTGGACTATAAAAGAAATGGGATGGAGATATTTTGTATAACAATGGAGATGGAAGGCTTGGAAGAGGAGTGGCTTTTTAATGAGAAAAAATGTTTTTAATTCAAGCAATGTAGTGTATAAAGATAAGATGGGGAAATGTATGGTGGTTGAAGTAAATTGTGAAGGACGTGAACTGATTTTAGCCAATGTACACGCACCAACAGAAGAGAAAGAAAAGAAAGAGTTTTTTAATGTTTTAAGAAATATTGTAAAGAAGTATAAAGAAATAATAATGATGGGGATTTTAATACTGTTTTTAGCAAGCAGGATATGGCGGAGGAATGGTTTTTAAATCAGACACAGGGAGAAATGAATTAAAGGAACTGATGAGAGAAAATAACTTAATAGATGTGTGGAGGGAAATGAATGGAGGAAAAAAGGAGTTTTCAAGAAGGCAAATAGTAGGGAACTTTATTTGTAAAACAAGAATTGATTATGTGTTATGTACAAGAAATGTAGGGAATTTTATTGAAAAAATCAGATATGAAGAAACCAGTTTTAGTGATCATAAGTTTTTACGTTTTAAAATAGATTGGAGCAACATGCAAAGGGGTCCGGGAGTATGGATTTTAAATACAGAGATTTTAAAGAATGAAGACTATGTTTTGAAGGTTAAAGAGGTCATTGAAAAGGAAAAGGAAAATGAAATGTATACAGAGGATAAGAGAATCTGGTGGGAGAATGTCAAATTTTTAATCAAAAAATTTTCAATCAAATATTGTAGTACTTTGAGGAAATGCAAAGGTTCAAAGAAAGAGAAATAAAGAAGAGTTTGGAAATTGAATTGAATAAAGAAAATAAAGACATACTAAAGATAAAGGAAATGGAGGGAAGACTGAAGAAATAGAAGAAAAAGAATATGAGGGGCGAGGTTAAGAAGCAAAGCTAAATATCTTGTGGAGGGTGAAAAATGCACAAAATTCTTTTTGATTTGGAAAAAAGAAAGGAAAGCTGATATTATAAAGGAAATACGAGGGAAAAATGGAGAAATTGTAGAAGGTAATGAAAATATTTTAAAAGAAATAAAGGATTTTTATGAGGATCTGTTTAGTGCAAGGGGCGTGGAAGAGAAGGAAAAAAAGAAACTGCTGAATCAGATAAAAGCAAAAGTAAGTGAGGAAGATAAAAAAGATTGTGACCAAGTAATCAGAGAAGAAGAGATCGAAAGAGCAATAAATGAACTGAATAAAAAAAAGAGTCCGGGAATAGACGGTTTGGGAACTGAATTTTATGTATGTTTTAAAGGGGTTTTAACAAAGATTTTAAATGAGGTTTTTAAAGAAATTTTTTGAAAAGAAGAAATTAATGAAAGAACGAGGATGGGGTTAATGAAGCTGGTATATAAAAGGAAGGGTGAAAAAATAGATTTAAAAAAACTATAGGCCAATTACAATGTTGAACACGGATCTTAAAATTTTAGCCAAGGTTTTAGCAAACAGATTAAAGGAAGTTATGCCAAGCATAATTGAAACAAACCAAGCATACGGAGTGAAAGGAAGGGATATAGATGACATAAAAATGAGTATAAGAGATACAATATGGTACATGAAGGATAAAGGTGAAGATGGATATATAATTAGTTTGGACTTTGAAAAAGCTTTTGATAGGGTGGAACACAGGTATTTATTTGAGGTTTTAAGGAGTTTTGGTTTTGGGGGAATTTTATCAAATGGATAGAGATTTTATACAAGGGTGCTTTAACAAGGATAAAATGTAATGGGTTTTAACAGACTGTTTTAAAATCACAAGATCAATTAGGCAGGGTTGTCCGCTTTCAGCTTTACTTTATTCACTTGTATCAGAACCATTGGGACTGGCTATAAAACAAAAAGAAGGAATAATAGGTATAGAAATTGACGAAAACAATGAAGGAAGGTTTATCAATATGCTGATGACACAACGATAATTGTAAAAGGAAAGGATAGTGTCAAAGAAGTTATGAATGTTGTAAAAGAATTTTGTAAAGGATCTGGGAGTAAAATAAATGAGGAGAAAACAGTATATATCAGATTTGGGAAAGCTATGATTTTAACGGATTGTTTTAACTTCAAGGAAGTGGAACAAATTAAGATTTTAGGAATTTTAATGGGGAAAAATGAGAGAAAAGTAAGAGATGAAATGTGGGAGGAACTAGTAACAGAAATAGAGAGAAGGTTAAACTTTTGGAAACTGAGAACACTAAACTTAAAAGGGAAGGTTTTAATATTGAATGTTTTAATGGTTTCTAAGCTGTGGTATGTTTTAAATGTATCTGAGATGCCTTTGTGGACAGAAAAGAGGTTGAAGAAATGTTTTCTTGACTTTTTATGGGAGGAAAACCAGCAAGAATAGCATATAATACGATTTTAGGGGCGGTGGAAAAGGGGGGATTAGGTTTAATGGATGTAGAACAGAGAAAAAATGCTTTGAGAGTTAAAATAGTAAAGAAATACCTACAAGAAGAGAGCAAATTTGAGTGGAAAAAAACAATGAAATACTTTTTAAACAAATGTGGGAATTTTAACATGGGGGATGGTATTTTATGGATGAAAACAAAAATTTGGATGACAGAAGGATTACCTGAGTTTTACAGAGAAATGTTTAGTGCCTGGGGAAAATTTTTAAGTAAAATTGTATACAACCCTCAAAGAAGAGAAAACATTTTAAATCAACCCCTGTTCTTAAATAACAACATTTTAAAACAAGACAAAGAACTATTTTTTAAGAAATGGATGGAAGTGGGGATAACAAGAGTGAGAGATGTCTTGTATGAATTTAAAGAGGGTTTTTTACCAATACAATATATTGTGGATGCAATGGATGAAGCAAAAGAAGAATATAGCAAACAAGAAATAACAAACAAATATGAAATCCTTAAAAAAGCAATACCTAAAGAGTGGATTAAAAGAATAGAAGTACGGAAGAAGAGCAAACAGAGGAACATTTTAATGTGAAACTGGGGGAAAAATTTTATGATTTTAAGGGATGTACTGTAAAAATGTTTTATTGTGTTTTTAGAGATGGTGTTTTTAAAGAGCCAACTGTAAATAAGTACTGGGTGGAAAAATTCAACAATCTAAAAGAAGAATGTATATGGAGAAACATGAGGGGAAGTGTGTGAAACAAAGTTGGAATGTTTGGAGTATTTTATAAGACACAAAGTTGTTTTTACTGAAGTTATTTTACAAAAAATAGGGATGGAACAACATGCAATGTGCAAAGTGTGCAAAAGAAAAAGAAGAGGGGATTTTACATCTGTTTTTATATTGTAAGGAACTGGAGGCATTTTTAAGGAAATGTAAATGTTTAATCAAAGACTTGACTGAAGAATGGGATGAAAATGGAATGGAATGGAACAGAGTGTTGATGTTTGGATGGGAAAAGAAGTGTAAAAACAAAGCCTTTATTAATCTGTTTGTGATGTTAATGAAAAGTGCAATATGGGAGAGGAGAATTGTGGCCAAAAAGGAACAAATTGTTTTGGATGTTTGGACTGTCTTTAAAAGGAAAACTGAAATATATATGGACAAATTGTATGTGTATTTTAAAAGTGAAAAAATCCTAGATGCATTTTATGTTGTTTTTACACGAAATGTCTATCGTGTTTTAAAAGATTTTATGTAGGAGCTACCGGAGAGCGAAGAATTTGTTTAAATAATGTATGAAATTATGAGATATGTGATGTGGATATTGTACAAGAGAAAGTATGTTTTTATTGTATTTGATTGATTGAAAAATATTTTAATAAAAAAAAAAAAAAAAAAAAAAAAAAAAAAATTCACGCCTGATCTCGTCTGATCTCAGAAGCAAAGCAGAGTTGGGCCTAGTTAATACTTGGATGGGAGACTCCTAGGAATACCAGGTGCTGTAAGTTTTGAGTTTTTCACTACTTATCTAATACACTGGCCCTTAGTGTGGCCAAAGTTTGACCAGCTCTTTGCTTTCCCTTACTGCTTATTTAATTCAATTGCCTTTAAAGTAGCTGTTCTTTAAACAGAGTTTGACTGTTTTTAACTACTTAACTAATGCTCTTATCTTTAATGTAGCTCATTTTGAAGTATTTTTTTGTATTTCATTCATTACTTATCTAGTATAATGGCACTTAGTGTGCCTCACCTTAAAATAGGGGGCTTTTTGCAGCAGCTTTCGCTTACGGCCATACCACCCTGTTCACGCCTGATCTCGTCTGATCTCAGAAGCAAAGCAGAGTTGGGCCTAGTTAGTACTTGGATGGGCGACTCCTAGGAATACCAGGTGCTGTAAGTTTTGAGTTTTTCACTACTTATCTAATACACTGGCCCTTAGTGTGGCCAAAGTTTGACCAGCTCTTTGCTTTCCCTTACTGCTTATTTAATTCAATTGCCTTTAAAGTAGCTGTTCTTTAAACAGAGTTTGACTGTTTTTAACTACTTAACTAATGCTCTTATCTTTAATGTAGCTCATTTTGAAGTATTTTTGTGTATTTCATTCATTACTTATCTAGTATAATGGCACTTAGTGTGCCTCACCTTAAAATAGGGGGCCTTTTGCAGCAGCTTTCGCTTATGGCCATCCCACCCTGTTCACGCCTGATCTCAGAAGCTAAGCAGAGTTGGGCCTAGTTAGTACTTGGATGGGAGACTGCCTAGGAATACCAGGTTGTTGAGACTATTTCACTCAACGGCTCTTTACCAGGAAGGATCAACTCAAAGCGAAATAAAACACAAGACAAGTTTTTATGGATTTTAAGGCTTGCAAAGATTGTGCTGTCGGTTGCAAGCGGGAGAGAAGCAGGTTTCTCCTTAACCTCCCTTTTGCCTCCAGACGGATCACAGTCCGCCTGAGGCCGGGGGCCCCTCTTCCCTGCTTTGCCTCCTCCCTGCTTTGCCTCCTCCGAAGCTCAGATTGCAAGTCGCTTTATTTATAGAGGAAAAGACAAGATACAGTAAATGAAAACAATTGGCCACATTTCTTGTGCGTCAGAATCTTCACTCCTTCAGATTCTTCCGGTGCCCCTATCAGTATTATACGGAGGCCATGTTATGACCAAGAATCAAACTGAAACTAAAAGAGCCACAGGTGCATAACTGTCAACATTTAACTCCAACATTCCGTTCTCACCAGGCTGACAAAGCCTGGCACCCGATGGAAGCTGAAACTGAAGGATCAAAGTTGCAAAATGTCAATACATAACCTAACATATCCCTCCTGTTTGACGTTTAGCACCTGAAAAATAACATAATAAGGCATATGCATATTGAACTACATCTCTACTGATTACTTGATTAAATAGTCGATGCTTACTTTAAACAGCAAGGTTGGCGAAAACCCCAGTATCTGAGGAAAAATTCCCAACCGACCCCAAGATTTTATATGGGCGATCACCTGTAAGGCTTGCATCTTAATCATAATGTATACAATATAAAATTTTAAAGCTTGAACATAGGAGGAAAATGTGAAAATAAACTGAAAAGGAAGAATAAAATAAAACAGTGCCTCTTGTCCTTGGCATGGCTACTGTAGCTTGTCAGTGTACCTTTTGTATCATAACATCAGCACTCAGCCGTGTCACAGCTGTGGTTTTAACTGAGACTTCATACATGATACTTAAAGCTCTCCAGTTCTCTCTTGGTGGAGAAGCATGGTAAAACTGAGAAATGTCTGGCTAATCATTTTAGTAATCATTGCCCTTAAACATGGTAAAACACAGATAATGCATAAACATGTTCAAATCAAAATGAGTCTTTAGTTCATGTTGTTCTGTGAACCAGTCAAAATTCAATTCGTTTCAGTTCCCCTTTGATCGTCTCTCATATGGCCACCAGTGTGGCGTCACTGCTGCAGTCAGGTTTAGAGCAACTCTCCAGCCCTCACGTGCTCCCATTGGGGGCGCTATAGCTGGGAGTAAGGGATTAGTTGATTTCTTCAGCAGCCAAAGGTTTTGATACCGGCCGACTTCCACCCTTACTCAGCGTCCTCCCAAGGTGTTAGCAGTTTGCAATGGCTTTGATGAATCCACGTAGATCTCTCAGCGATCTTAACTGCAGTCGGTGTGGCCAGGATAACTTTGATCAGGATGCTGTCGCCTGGTTTCACTCTTGAGACCTGTGGGGACAGAGGTATATCTGGCAGATCATTTGCTCTCACAACATCTTTAAATTTCAACATTTTGTTCATCCATTCTGCTAGTGTATGCTGCTCTTGTGGTTTCTCACACACATCATCACACAGCGGTAAACTGAAGCGTACAGTATTTGTACTGTTGGCAAGGTGTCAGTTCAATAAAATCCATGTGGATAACCTGAAAAGGTAGTCTGGCTTTGGAAATTGACCTCTCTTAGGTCTGCAGTTATGTTTACAGCAGATCAAACAAGATTCACAAAATTTTTTAGTAGTTATTAAACCCTGGTGCATAACACCTGGTGCATAAAACCCTATGCACCATCCCTCCTGTTGACACATGTGCTTGCCCATGTGTCAAGATTACTGCTGTTTTGTATAAATTTCGTGGAAGGCACAGTTTGCCTTCAAGTCTGTATGTGTCATCTGACAATTGTGCTCCTTTGTTAACCACATTTGTTTCTCAGACGCTGGTGCTTTCTTTTGCATGTCTGGTATCACTGACATGTCTAATGGAGTTTCAATGATGTTACTTTATGTATCTCACATATCTCTAGCTTCCCTTGTGCAGCTTGCTTAGCTGAAACACTTTTACAGCAGCTTCTTTGTTGTGCTCTTGTGTGTCTGAGGCAATCAATACGTCATCGACATAAACTAAAACCTGACTGTGGGTTGGAACTGCAGTGGTGACAGACAGCTCATTAGTTCTGATGAAAAGATTGTCATTAACCCTAACATCTGTCTTCCCTTTTGACCAAAATTTCCCTGGCACTACATTGAGAAAGGATCTATCTCAACAGCAGCTAAAGCATTTCATACTATTTTTTTAGTCAGATGGGCTCTGGGGTAAGTGTACACATCCAGTTCACTGTTTTGGAATAGAGAGAGCGCCTCTCATTCACTTCCCACCCATCTTATCTGCCTTAGACAAAGATAAATGTGGCGGTCTGTCTTGACCTTCAAAATGTCGCTGTGCCCCGCTGTGAAGTTTCACAGAGCAAACAGCATTTCCTTTTCTGTCTGTGTATAGTGTGCTCAATGTCATGTAATACTGTTCTGTCTGCCCCAGAGTCACAGAGAAATTTTACTCTATTTTATTATTTTTACTCACTATTAGCTCTCGTTCGGGTAAGCGAGTGCTTCTTGACAAAGCTAAAAAAAAAAACCTTGATACTGCTCTGCAAGTCTAGGTCAGTTTTGGGGTCATTGTCAGCCTCGCCTAGATCGGAGTCATTTTCTGCGTCATCTATGGGGTCATTATTGGTCTCACCTAGTCATAATTGATCACCACATGGGGCTGGTCTGTGGCTTTCATCGGGCTTCTACCCTGTGTTCTGGGCTTTAGCGGTTCTGGGCATTCTCGGATATAATGGCCTTCCTTGTGGCAATTAAAACACCTACCATATTCTCTGTCATCGCGTCTCTGTCTCGACAACTCTCTCTCTCTACCTCGACCACGTGCTGCTTTCCCTACTTAACTTAACTTTTCTTGCCGATACAATGCCTCTGGTCTCCCAACATAATCTGCTGGGTCTTCTTCTTTCTGCACTGCAATCAATGGTTTCTTGTTCCTTTCTCTTCGACTTCCGCATACCTTCTATCTACCTGCTCTTGCCATCTCGTCGCTTCAATCAATTGGCGTTTCAACAGATCACCCTTTTTCCCTTAGCTAAGGATAAATCAACCTTTATTTTGTCTATTAAGAGAGCGCAGTCCCTTTTGACTAATTTACCACTGAAATCAAACTTTTTATTCCACTCAGCCAGAGGTGCATAACTGTCAACATTTAATGCATCCAACATTCCGATCTCACCAGGCTGATCAATTTACTATTTTCTGGAAGCTTTTGCTTTTTGATCAAAGTTAGTCACAAAATGTCAAGATCGTCCCTGCACAGGTGCTGTAAGTTTTTGAGTTTTTCACTACTTATCTAATACACTGGCCCTTAGTGTGGCCAAAGTTTGACCAGCTCTTTGCTTTCCCTTACTGCTTATTTAATTCAATTGCCTTTAAAGTAGCTGTTCTTTAAACAGAGTTTGACTGTTTTTAACTACTTAACTAATGCTCGACAAACCAATGTCCCAGACTATTGGTGAGCAGAATTAAATCTGTCGAGATTACTGTGCTACAAGCTAGTAATCACAGCAATTATCTTTAATGTAGCTCATTTTGAAGTATTTTTTGTATTTCATTCATTACTTATCTAGTATAATGGCACTTAGTGTGCCTCACCTTAAAATAGGGGCTTTTGCAGCAGCTAAAGCTTACGGCCATACCACCCTGTTCACGCCTGATCTCGTCTGATCTCAGAAGCTAAGCAGAGTTGGGCCTAGTTAGTACTTGGATGGGAGACTGCCTAGGAATACCAGGTGCTGTAAGTTTTTGAGTTTTTTCACTACTTATCTAAATACACTGGCCCTTAGTGTGGCCAAAGTTTGACCAGCTCTTTGCTTTCCCTTACTGCTTATTTAATTCAATTGTTTTTAAAGTAGCTGTTCTTTAAACAGAGTTTGACTGTTTTTAACTACTTAACTAATGCTCTTATCTTTAATGTAGCTCATTTTTAAAGTATTTTTTTGTATTTCATTCATTACTTATCTAGTATAATGGCACTTAGTGTGCCTCACCTTAAAATAGGGGGCTTTTGCAGCAGCTCGCGGCGGCCATACCACCCTGTTCACGCCTGATCTCGTCTGATCTCAGAAGCTAAGCAGAGTTGGGCCTAGTTAGTACTTGGATGGGAGACTGCCTAGGAATACCAGGTGCTGTAAGTTTTTGAGTTTTTTCACTACTTATCTAATACACTGGCCCTTAGTGTGGCCAAAGTTTGACCAGCTCTTTGCTTTCCCTTACTGCTTATTTAATTCAATTGCCTTTAAAGTAGCTGTTCTTTAAACAGAGTTTGACTGTTTTTAACTACTTAACTAATGCTCTTATCTTTAATGTAGCTCATTTTGAAGTATTTTTTTGTATTTCATTCATTACTTATCTAGTATAATGGCACTTAGTGTGCCTCACCTTAAAAATAGGGCTTTTTGCAGCAGCTTTTAGCTTACGGCCATACCACCTGTTCACGCCTGATCTCGTCTGATCTCAGAAGCTAAGCAGAGTTGGGCCTAGTTAGTACTTGGATGGGAGACTGCCTAGGAATACCAGGTGCTGTAAGTTTTGAGTTTTTCACTACTTATCTAATACACTGGCCCTTAGTGTGGCCAAAGTTTGACCAGCTCTTTGCTTTCCCTTACTGCTTATTTAATTCAATTGCCTTTAAAGTAGCTGTTCTTTAAACAGAGTTTGACTGTTTTTAACTACTTAACTAATGCTCTTATCTTTAATGTAGCTCATTTTGAAGTATTTTTTTGTATTTCATTCATTACTTATCTAGTATAATGGCACTTAGTGTGCCTCACCTTAAAATAGGGGCTTTTTGCAGCAGCTTTGCTTACGGCCATACCACCCTGTTCACGCCTGATCTCGTCTGATCTCAGAAGCTAAGCAGAGTTGGGCCTAGTTAGTACTTGGATGGGAGACTGCCTAGGAATACCAGGTGCTGTAAGTTTTTGAGTTTTTCACTACTTATCTAATACACTGGCCCTTAGTGTGGCCAAAGTTTGACCAGCTCTTTGCTTTCCCTTACTGCTTATTTAATTCAATTGCCTTTAAAGTAGCTGTTCTTTAAACAGAGTTTGACTGTTTTTAACTACTTAACTAATGCTCTTATCTTTAATGTAGCTCATTTTGAAGTATTTTTTGTATTTCATTCATTACTTATCTAGTATAATGGCACTTAGTGTGCCTCACCTTAAAATAGGGGCTTTTGCAGCAGCTTTAGCTTACGGCCATACCACCCTGTTCACGCCTGATCTCGTCTGATCTCAGAAGCTAAGCAGAGTTGGGCCTAGTTAGTACTTGGATGGGAGACTGCCTAGGAATACCAGGTGCTGTAAGTTTTGAGTTTTTCACTACTTATCTAATACACTGGCCCTTAGTGTGGCCAAAGTTTGACCAGCTCTTTGCTTTCCCTTACTGCTTATTTAATTCAATTGCCTTTAAAGTAGCTGTTCTTTAAACAGAGTTTGACTGTTTTTAACTACTTAACTAATGCTCTTATCTTTAATGTAGCTCATTTTGAAGTATTTTTTGTATTTCATTCATTACTTATCTAGTATAATGGCACTTAGTGTGCCTCACCTTAAAATAGGGGCTTTTTGCAGCAGCTTTGCTTACGGCCATACCACCCTGTTCACGACTGATCTCGTCTGATCTCAGAAGCTAAGCAGAGTTGGGCCTAGTTAGTACTTGGATGGGAGACTGCCTAGGAATACCAGGTGCTGTAAGTTTTGAGTTTTTTCACTACTTATCTAATACACTGGCCCTTAGTGTGGCCAAAGTTTGACCAGCTCTTTGCTTTCCCTTACTGCTTATTTAATTCAATTGCCTTTAAAGTAGCTGTTCTTTAAACAGAGTTTGACTGTTTTTAACTACTTAACTAATGCTCTTATCTTTAATGTAGCTCATTTTGAAGTATTTTTTTGTATTTCATTCATTACTTATCTAGTATAATGGCACTTAGTGTGCCTCACCTTAAAATAGGGGGCTTTTTGCAGCAGCTTTCGCTTATGGCCATACCACCCTGTTCACGCCTGATCTCGTCTGATCTCAGAAGCTAAGCAGAGTTGGGCCTAGTTAGTACTTGGATGGGAGACTGCCTAGGAATACCAGGTGCTGTAAGTTTTTGAGTTTTTCACTACTTATCTAATACACTGGCCCTTAGTGTGGCCAAAGTTTGACCAGCTCTTTGCTTTCCCTTACTGCTTATTTAATTCAATTGCCTTTAAAGTAGCTGTTCTTTAAACAGAGTTTGACTGTTTTTAACTACTTAACTAATGCTCTTATCTTTAATGTAGCTCATTTTGAAGTATTTTTTTGTATTTCATTCATTACTTATCTAGTATAATGGCACTTAGTGTGCCTCACCTTAAAATAGGGGCTTTTGCAGCAGCTTTCGCTTACGGCCATCCCACCCTGTTCACGCCTGATCTCGTCTGATCTCAGAAGCTAAGCAGAGTTGGGCCTAGTTAGTACTTGGATGGGAGACTGCCTAGGAATACCAGGTGCTGTAAGTTTTGAGTTTTTCACTACTTATCTAATACACTGGCCCTTAGTGTGGCCAAAGTTTGACCAGCTCTTTGCTTTCCCTTACTGCTTATTTAATTCAATTGCCTTTAAAGTAGCTGTTCTTTAAACAGAGTTTGACTGTTTTTAACTACTTAACTAATGCTCTTATCTTTAATGTAGCTCATTTTGAAGTATTTTTTGTATTTCATTCATTACTTATCTAGTATAATGGCACTTAGTGTGCCTCACCTTAAAATAGGGGCTTTTTGCAGCAGCTTTAAGCTTACGGCCATCCCACCTGTTCACGCCTGATCTCGTCTGATCTCAGAAGCTAAGCAGAGTTGGGCCTAGTTAGTACTTGGATGGGAGACTGCCTAGGAATACCAGGTGCTGTAAGTTTTGAGTTTTTCACTACTTATCTAATACACTGGCCCTTAGTGTGGCCAAAGTTTGACCAGCTCTTTGCTTTCCCTTACTGCTTATTTAATTCAATTGCCTTTAAAGTAGCTGTTCTTTAAACAGAGTTTGACTGTTTTTAACTACTTAACTAATGCTCTTATCTTTAATGTAGCTCATTTTGAAGTATTTTTTTGTATTTCATTCATTACTTATCTAGTATAATGGCACTTAGTGTGCCTCACCTTAAAATAGGGGCTTTTTGCAGCAGCTTTCGCTTACGGCCATCCCACCCTGTTCACGACTGATCTCGTCTGATCTCAGAAGCTAAGCAGAGATGGGCCTAGTTAGTACTTGGATGGGAGACTGCCTAGGAATACCAGGTGCTGTAAGTTTTTGAGTTTTTTTCACTACTTATCTAATACACTGGCCCTTAGTGTGGCCAAAGTTTGACCAGCTCTTTGCTTTCCCTTACTGCTTATTTAATTCAATTGCCTTTAAAGTAGCTGTTCTTTAAACAGAGTTTGACTGTTTTTAACTACTTAACTAATGCTCTTATCTTTAATGTAGCTCATTTTGAAGTATTTTTTGTATTTCATTCATTACTTATCTAGTATAATGGCACTTAGTGTGCCTCACCTTAAAATAGGGGCTTTTTGCAGCAGCTTTAGCTACGGCCATCCCACCCTGTTCACGCCTGATCTCGTCTGATCTCAGAAGCTAAGCAGAGTTGGGCCTAGTTAGTACTTGGATGGGAGACTGCCTAGGAATACCAGGTGCTGTAAGTTTTTGAGTTTTTCACTACTTATCTAATACACTGGCCCTTAGTGTGGCCAAAGTTTGACCAGCTCTTTGCTTTCCCTTACTGCTTATTTAATTCAATTGCCTTTAAAGTAGCTGTTCTTTAAACAGAGTTTGACTGTTTTTAACTACTTAACTAATGCTCTTATCTTTAATGTAGCTCATTTTGAAGTATTTTTTTGTATTTCATTCATTACTTATCTAGTATAATGGCACTTAGTGTGCCTCACCTTAAAATAGGGGCTTTTTGCAGCAGCTTTTCGCTTACGGCCATACCACCCTGTTCACGCCTGATCTCGTCTGATCTCAGAAGCTAAGCAGAGTTGGGCCTAGTTAGTACTTGGATGGAGACTGCCTAGGAATACCAGGTGCTGTAAGTTTTGAGTTTTTCACTACTTATCTAATACACTGGCCCTTAGTGTGGCCAAAGTTTGACCAGCTCTTTGCTTTCCCTTACTGCTTATTTAATTCAATTGCCTTTAAAGTAGCTGTTCTTTAAACAGAGTTTGACTGTTTTTAACTACTTAACTAATGCTCTTATCTTTAATGTAGCTCATTTTGAAGTATTTTTTTGTATTTCATTCATTACTTATCTAGTATAATGGCACTTAGTGTGTCTCACCTTAAAATAGGGGCTTTTGCAGCAGCTTTCGCTTACGGCCATACCACCCTGTTCACGCCTGATCTCGTCTGATCTCAGAAGCTAAGCAGAGTTGGGCCTAGTTAGTACTTGGATGGGAGACTGCCTAGGAATACCAGGTGCTGTAAGTTTTGAGTTTTTCACTACTTATCTAATACACTGGCCCTTAGTGTGGCCAAAGTTTGACCAGCTCTTTGCTTTCCCTTACTGCTTATTTAATTCAATTGTTTTTAAAGTAGCTGTTCTTTAAACAGAGTTTGACTGTTTTTAACTACTTAACTAATGCTCTTATCTTTAATGTAGCTCATTTTGAAGTATTTTTTTGTATTTCATTCATTACTTATCTAGTATAATGGCACTTAGTGTGCCTCACCTTAAAATAGGGGCTTTTTGCAGCAGCTTTTGCTTACGGCCATACCACCCTGTTCACGCCTGATCTCGTCTGATCTCAGAAGCTAAGCAGAGTTGGGCCTAGTTAGTACTTGGATGGGAGACTGCCTAGGAATACCAGGTGCTGTAAGTTTTGAGTTTTTCACTACTTATCTAATACACTGGCCCTTAGTGTGGCCAAAGTTTGACCAGCTCTTTGCTTTCCCTTACTGCTTATTTAATTCAATTGCCTTTAAAGTAGCTGTTCTTTAAACAGAGTTTGACTGTTTTTAACTACTTAACTAATGCTCTTATCTTTAATGTAGCTCATTTTGAAGTATTTTTTTGTATTTCATTCATTACTTATCTAGTATAATGGCACTTAGTGTGCCTCACCTTAAAATAGGGGCTTTTGCAGCAGCTTTTGCTTACGGCCATCCCACCTGTTCACGCCTGATCTCGTCTGATCTCAGAAGCTAAGCAGAGTTGGGCCTAGTTAGTACTTGGATGGGAGACTGCCTAGGAATACCAGGTGCTGTAAGTTTTTGAGTTTTTCACTACTTATCTAATACACTGGCCCTTAGTGTGGCCAAAGTTTGACCAGCTCTTTGCTTTCCCTTACTGCTTATTTAATTCAATTGCCTTTAAAGTAGCTGTTCTTTAAACAGAGTTTGACTGTTTTTAACTACTTAACTAATGCTCTTATCTTTAATGTAGCTCATTTTGAAGTATTTTTTTGTATTTCATTCATTACTTATCTAGTATAATGGCACTTAGTGTGCCTCACCTTAAAATAGGGGCTTTTGCAGCAGCTTTAGCTTACGGCCATCCCACCCTGTTCACGCCTGATCTCGTCTGATCTCAGAAGCTAAGCAGAGTTGGGCCTAGTTAGTACTTGGATGGGAGACTGCCTAGGAATACCAGGTGCTGTAAGTTTTTGAGTTTTTCACTACTTATCTAATACACTGGCCCTTAGTGTGGCCAAAGTTTGACCAGCTCTTTGCTTTCCCTTACTGCTTATTTAATTCAATTGCCTTTAAAGTAGCTGTTCTTTAAACAGAGTTTGACTGTTTTTAACTACTTAACTAATGCTCTTATCTTTAATGTAGCTCATTTTGAAGTATTTTTTTGTATTTCATTCATTACTTATCTAGTATAATGGCACTTAGTGTGCCTCACACCTTAAAATAGGGGCTTTTTGCAGCAGCTTTTGCTTACGGCCATACCACCCTGTTCACGCCTGATCTCGTCTGATCTCAGAAGCTAAGCAGAGTTGGGCCTAGTTAGTACTTGGATGGGAGACTGCCTAGGAATACCAGGTGCTGTAAGTTTTTGAGTTTTTCACTACTTATCTAATACACTGGCCCTTAGTGTGGCCAAAGTTTGACCAGCTCTTTGCTTTCCCTTACTGCTTATTTAATTCAATTGCCTTTAAAGTAGCTGTTCTTTAAACAGAGTTTGACTGTTTTTAACTACTTAACTAATGCTCTTATCTTTAATGTAGCTCATTTTGAAGTATTTTTTTGTATTTCATTCATTACTTATCTAGTATAATGGCACTTAGTGTGCCTCACCTTAAAATAGGGGCTTTTTGCAGCAGCTTTAGCTTACGGCCATCCCACCCTGTTCACCCTGATCTCGTCTGATCTCAGAAGCTAAGCAGAGTTGGGCCTAGTTAGTACTTGGATGGGAGACTGCCTAGGAATACCAGGTGCTGTAAGTTTTTGAGTTTTTCACTACTTATCTAATACACTGGCCCTTAGTGTGGCCAAAGTTTGACCAGCTCTTTGCTTTCCCTTACTGCTTATTTAATTCAATTGCCTTTAAAGTAGCTGTTCTTTAAACAGAGTTTGACTGTTTTTAACTACTTAACTAATGCTCTTATCTTTAATGTAGCTCATTTTGAAGTATTTTTTGTATTTCATTCATTACTTATCTAGTATAATGGCACTTAGTGTGCCTCACCTTAAAATAGGGGCTTTTTGCAGCAGCTTTAGCTTACGGCCATACCACCCTGTTCACGCCTGATCTCGTCTGATCTCAGAAGCTAAGCAGAGTTGGGCCTAGTTAGTACTTGGATGGGAGACTGCCTAGGAATACCAGGTGCTGTAAGTTTTAGAGTTTTTTCACTACTTATCTAATACACTGGCCCTTAGTGTGGCCAAAGTTTGACCAGCTCTTTGCTTTCCCTTACTGCTTATTTAATTCAATTGCCTTTAAAGTAGCTGTTCTTTAAACAGAGTTTGACTGTTTTTAACTACTTAACTAATGCTCTTATCTTTAATGTAGCTCATTTTGAAGTATTTTTTTGTATTTCATTCATTACTTATCTAGTATAATGGCACTTAGTGTGCCTCACCTTAAAATAGGGGGCTTTTTGCAGCAGCTTTAGCTTACGGCCATCCCACCCTGTTCACGCCTGATCTCGTCTGATCTCAGAAGCTAAGCAGAGTTGGGCCTAGTTAGTACTTGGATGGGAGACTGCCTAGGAATACCAGGTGCTGTAAGTTTTGAGTTTTTCACTACTTATCTAATACACTGGCCCTTAGTGTGGCCAAAGTTTGACCAGCTCTTTGCTTTCCCTTACTGCTTATTTAATTCAATTGCCTTTAAAGTAGCTGTTCTTTAAACAGAGTTTGACTGTTTTTAACTACTTAACTAATGCTCTTATCTTTAATGTAGCTCATTTTGAAGTATTTTTGTATTTCATTCATTACTTATCTAGTATAATGGCACTTAGTGTGCCTCACCTTAAAATAGGGGCTTTTTGCAGCAGCTTTTGAAGCTTACGGCCATACCACCCTGTTCACGCCTGATCTCGTCTGATCTCAGAAGCTAAGCAGAGTTGGGCCTAGTTAGTACTTGGATGGGAGACTGCCTAGGAATACCAGGTGCTGTAAGTTTTGAGTTTTTCACTACTTATCTAATACACTGGCCCTTAGTGGCCAAAGTTTGACCAGCTCTTTGCTTTCCCTTACTGCTTATTTAATTCAATTGCCTTTAAAGTAGCTGTTCTTTAAACAGAGTTTGACTGTTTTTAACTACTTAACTAATGCTCTTATCTTTAATGTAGCTCATTTTGAAGTATTTTTTTGTATTTCATTCATTACTTATCTAGTATAATGGCACTTAGTGTGCCTCACCTTAAAATAGGGGGCTTTTGCAGCAGCTTTAGCGCTACGGCCATACCACCCTGTTCACGCCTGATCTAATCTCGTCTGATCTCAGAAGCTAAGCAGAGTTGGGCCTAGTTAGTACTTGGATGGGAGACTGCCTAGGAATACCAGGTGCTGTAAGTTTTGAGTTTTTCACTACTTATCTAATACACTGGCCCTTAGTGTGGCCAAAGTTTGACCAGCTCTTTGCTTTCCCTTACTGCTTATTTAATTCAATTGCCTTTAAAGTAGCTGTTCTTTAAACAGAGTTTGACTGTTTTTAACTACTTAACTAATGCTCTTATCTTTAATGTAGCTCATTTTGAAGTATTTTTTTGTATTTCATTCATTACTTATCTAGTATAATGGCATAGTGTGCCTCACCTTAAAATAGGGGGCTTTTTGCAGCAGCTTTAGCTTACGGCCATCCCACCCTGTTCACGCCTGATCTCGTCTGATCTCAGAAGCTAAGCAGAGTTGGGCCTAGTTAGTACTTGGATGGGAGACTGCCCTAATGCTCTTATCTTTAATGTAGCTCATTTTGAAGTATTTTTTTGTATTTCATTCATTACTTATCTAGTATAATGGCACTTAGTGTGCCTCACCTTAAAATAGGGGCTTTTTGCAGCAGCTTTAAGCTTACGGCCATCCCACCTGTTCACGCCTGATCTGCGTCTGATCTCAGAAGCTAAGCAGAGTTGAGCCTAGTTAGTACTTGGATGGGAGACTGCCTAGGAATGCCAGG